>NC_052347.1:9702545-9802545 GCF_016432855.1 Salvelinus namaycush | reverse complement strand
GGCATTGTGAGCAAATCAATATCGCCGCAGAATAAGCCTCTAGCCCTCTGTATGCCAAAACATGTATTTCTCTATAGACGTATCTCTGTGCGCTGAGTGCAAGTCATTACAATTTTACAACTCCTAATTTGTTTAGATGCGGCTGGCACAAATGAATTAGAAACACCAATTGAAAACGTTCCTCCATCTGTCTTCTCTCTGGACCGGTTTCCATGTCACTCTACCCATCTGTTTAATTGAGGCTCCAATCACATGCTGCAAAACAAGGCACAATGGAGACCCCGCTCCTCTCCCCAAACACAGAGACACGCTGCTCTCTTTCTCTCCTCCCTCCTCACTCACTCTCTCTCTGTCTCTCTCTTCCTCTCTCTCTCATCCCCCCCTGTCTCTCTCTGAAGAAGGCAGCCCTCATTAAACCAAGCACTTGTTCAGGCTCCCCCTGACATTCCAGTTCAGTAATGCTGGCTAAAATATGTGGATGTTTGAGACACGGTTTTAAACAGTTTCCCTTTTACACTAAACAGCCCCTGTTTCCACAGGGATAATTTACATAAAAAAGGTTAGGAAGCTTAGTGGAGCGAGCGGAGGACTGTGTGAAAGAGAGAGAGGGAGGAGAGATAGCAGGAGAGGGAGAGTGTATAATAACTGTGGTGGGTGTGTCAGTCAGCTGTCATTGGTCAGGTTAAAGGCAGCATGGGGCCGATGGAGCCGAGCCTCCTGGGACCCACTGACTGGCTGGGACACTGATTCAGTAGACTGAGGGCCAGAGCTACACACACGTCACTAAGAGCTGGATTGTGCATTTATTTTTTTAATTCTTCAAGCTCTGTCAAGTTTGTTGATCATTGCGAGACAGCAATTTTCAAGTCTTGCCATAGATTATCAAGCAGATCTAAGTCTGAACTGTAACTTGGACATTCAGGAACATTCACTGTCTTCTTGGTAAGCAACTCCAGTGTAGATCTGGCCTTGTGATTTAGGTTCTTGTACTGCTGAAAGATCAATTAGTCTCCCAGTGTCTGTTGGAAAACAGACTGAAACAGGTTTTCCTATAGAATTTCACCTGTGCTTAGCTGTATTCCATTTATTTTTATCCAACAAAACTCCCTTGCCGGTGACAAGCATACCCATAACATGATGCAGCCACCACCATGCTTGAAAATATGAAGAGTGGTACTCAGTGAAGTGTTGTGTTGGAGTTGCCCCAAACTTAACGCATTGTATTCAGGACAAAAAAAAGCATTTATTTTCCAATTTTTTGCAGTATTACTAAAGTGCCTTGTTGCAAACAGGATGCATGTTTTGGAATATTTGTATTCTGTACAGGCTTCTTTCTTTTCACTTTTAGTATTGTGGAGTAACTACAATGTTGTTGATCCATCCTCAGTATTCTCATATCACAACCATTAAACTCTGTAAATGTTTGGGGTACAGAGATGGGGTAGTCATAAAAAAAAAATGTTAACCACTATTATTGAACACAGAATGAGTCCATGCAGCTTAATATGTGACTTGTTGAGCACATTTGTACTCCTGAACTTATTTCAGGTTGCCATAACAACGTGGTTGAATACTTATTGACTCGAGACATTTCAGCTTCTCATTTTCTCTTCAGTTGTCCCCGCCCCAAAAATTCCACCGACATTATGGGGTATTGTGTGTAGTGACACAAAATCAAACAAATTCAGTGTCACAAAATCTAAATTGAGGCTGTAACACAACACAATGTGGGAAAAGTCAAGCGGTGTGAATACTTTGAAGGCGCTGTAACAGTTGAGACATCGTTTACCATTACAAGAGGAACAGTCAACATAACTGATGACGCGATGGTCATTTCATCAGACTGTGCCAAAGTTTTGTTAAAAGGAAGCATATTTCACAGCGACGTGCAGACAATGAGTTGAGGTAGAGTTAAGGATGGAAGATAAACAGAAAAAGGACTGTCGATTTATTCTCTACCTCGACAAAGTTTCTCAGAGAGTTGGAGTAACTGGTGTGGTGATGGTAATGCGGTGGGATTGGTGTCTTGGGGGAGAATACAGATGTTCTGGACAAAACCACACGACAACGGAGACCCAACTACACAGGAGGAGGAACAGCATGGGGCTGGGAACGGTGTGCTTGTGTAATACAGTGTTATGGGATCTGTTAAATTTACAACCACTGGATTTGTACAATGCATTATACATTCTGAGTGCTGCCAGGTGCTAATCTAGCAGACCTGGATTTAAGTACTATTGTAATTATATGAAATGCTTTAGCTGGGTTGGATTGAGCTTGCCTGGTGCCATGGAACTAATAGAATAGTCGCAAAGGCTGCATACCCCGCCCATCTGGCACTTCAGGCAGGCTAAAGCAAACGCTTAAACTATTTGAAAGATTTAGAATAGTATTTGAACCCATCATTCCTTCACACTGAAGTGAGCCTGTGGCTTCACACTACATTTGATGGAGGAGACTGAATATCCACTAGAGCGCATCTCTGGATTGAATGAAAGACACCACTATCCACCGGGGGGTCAGTCGGCCGAGTGATTGTCTGAGGAATCAATTGTAGCTACACAGTATGTCATCCTTAAGCTTAAAGGTGTGTGCCTGCCTGCTGCCTTGCTAAAACTCTATATGGCTCCAGTACAGTAGCTCTCTGAGTCAGGCCCCTCAGGATAGTGTCGCTGATCCTGTGGGCAGGATTATGGCTCTGTAATCCTCTGGCTGTTATCGGACCGACCGCATGCAGCACAGTGGACGGGGGAACTCTCTCCCTCTGTTCTCGCTCTCTCTCTGTCTCAGATGGAGCCGGTCGGCCAGTCAGGACATCGCTGGGATGACCAGCTGACCAGCCTGTCACTCTGTAGAGAGAATCCCCTTACTCTTCCTCTTTAACTACTCTCTCTCTCTCTCTCTCTCTCTCTCTCTCTCTCTCTCTCTCTCTCTCTCTCTCTCTCTCTCTCTATCCCTCTCTATCCCTCTCTCTCTCCCCCTCTCCTCTACCCCCGACCACCCCTGCTTGCTTTGCGGTGTCCCCCTGCCCTGTGTGAGGCTGGGACGGCCAGATGCCCTCCCTGATCCAAGGGTGGCGCAGCGCCAGGCTCCAGCCAGGCCAAAACTGTCCTCTTCTCATAGGGCTCAGAGCTCAGGCAGTTGGGCAGGGCAGCAGTGTAAATGTTGGCCTTTAAAACACAGCCAGGGCAGGCAGGTCTGTGTCATGGCACCGTGAACTGGCGTGGAACAGAGAGCATGCTGGGGCAGGTAGAAATGGTGAGAGGAGAGGGTGTGTTGATGTTGGCTTGGCCATCTCATTTGAAATGTGCTTTGAGTTGAGTCGGTGATGGGCGTTCTAGCCTGATATAGACACATGCCCCTGCTCTGCTGCAACAGAGTGATAGCTGCTCTGTAATAAAAGCCCTATTATCCTGCCTCGTCAGTTGCTGATTCAACATTCAGTTCGGGATTCAACCGTAGCAATAAATACAGTTGTATTTGTACGATGGGGCCTTAAAAGTAGCCCCTCCCTTTCCCCCTCACTCCCTCCCTCCACTCTCCCCCCACGCATGTAGCAATCAGGCAGGTGCTAAACGCCTGGGTGAGGCAATGCACAGAGAGAGATTGACATAGCACGTGGAAATTAGCATCTGTGCTTGGCAGAAAAGGAAGCGGAGGCAGGAAATCACTCTCATCCCCCGTTCAGGCTGAGGGTAGGCCTGGGCAGCGGGGGGAGGAGGCATGAGGGATGGAGGGATGGAGTGGTTGGGGAAGGTTAATCATTAACTTGTGGAGAGAGAGGATAAGAATGAGTGGGATAGAGGGATCGATTTTGGAAAGTGACTTTAATAAATGAAGGCTCCAGCTCCCGTCCATCCCTTCCTCCCTCCCCACCCAACAAGGGAATGTGAGCTGTATGCTGGCTGCCTGGGCCGGACCAACTGCAGCTCAAGCCTCTCAAAGAGAGAGAGAGAGAGAGAGGACTGTGCTGCAGGAAACCGCTGATGTGGCAGCAGCTCTCCATCACACACACACACACTCATAAGCTCCTAGTGTGTTGTTAATATATAATCAATGGGAGGGGGGTTCATTGGAAGGAGTGAGAGTGTAAATCTTTCTTGTCCCTTAAAGACTCTCAGGTTTAATTAAACTAATCAGCACATTGACTCAGGCTTCAAAGCCTTTCAAAGCCGCGTTATTAATGGAATATAATCAAATTCTCCCCCTTTGTTATAGAAATGTGTTGCATAGAGAGGAGGGTTAGGAGTATGGCTGCAGAGCAGGGAAAATGGTTTAGATACTCATAGTGTTACGGAGCAGCATACACTGCAATATTCATTGCAAGAAAAGCCTAGATAGAACATCTTGATTTATCAATTCAATAAGACAAGCTGCTTACAGCACCTGCCAGTACAAAGGTCCCTACTCTGCCATTATACCATTGAGCTGAGCATTTTATAGTATTTGCTCAAGCGATGAAGGTGGTTTATAGGTTTCCCATGGCAATGAAAACATATCCAATAGTCATGCAATTTGAACTGGCAGTAACTGCCGTCTTGTTGCTGTGTCCATTACTGTGCTTGTGTCTAGTGTGAGATGTGTTGACGCTATGCTACGCCACCTCCCAACTGGAAGAAGTAGAAAAACACGGGTGAGCTACATGATAAACTGACATTTTAATTAGCCAGCTCCTCTCTCGCTCTCTGTCCTCATTGAGCTGTGAGGGTTGTTATCTTACAAAGGAAGGAGTCGCCCAGCTGGCACACATCCCTTTTCCTGTGAGACCTCTGATCATCATGTCATTGTCCACAGTCATCCTCTCCAGGGGTTCTGTTATCACATAATGAAAGAGCGAGTAGCTGTCCACAGTCATCCCATCCTGGAATCACGTTCAAGTTTTATTGTCACATGCACACGTACAGTGAAATGCTTAACTTGCATGCTCTACCCAACAGTGCAGTAATCCAATATCAAAATAGTGTAACTAATAAAACATTTAAAAAAAATACATGTAGATTACCGGTCAAAAGTTTGGACACTGTCACGTTCTTTCAAAATCGAACCCAGAAGCAGACCAGGACAAGGAGAGTAGGAAGAAGGTGAGTATTTATTTACAAGTGAATATGAAGGGGTAGAAATATCCAGGTAGCGTAAACGGGCAGCGGTGGTGAGTTGATGGGAGTGAATAGGTGGGTCCAAGGGAGTAGCGGAAGCCTCCGACGACCAGGCAGGAATGGGGTAAGTGATCCGGGTGAATAATGTTTAAGGCTAACGATCCGGCAGGGAATGGATGTCAGGTCCGGGCTTATGAAGAGGAGAGATGATGATCAGGACCAGGTGCACAGATAGCTGATGGGATAGAGGTGCGGGTAATCTGAGATCTCCCAACTAGCTAAAACGCCCGGCAACCAGACAGGGTGCGTTCCAGGACACCGGAAAAACACTCCAGAACAGAACACAGGCAACAACCAGACTCAGGAAACGGGGTTCGTGACAGTACCCCCCCTCCGACGAACGCCACCGGGCGGACTACCCGGAGCGCCAGGGTGGAGGCGGTAGAAGTCACGAAGCAGGTCAGCGTCAAGGATCTGACGCCGAGGAATCCAACTCCTCTCCTCTGGACCATATCCTTCCCAATCCACTAGATACTGGAATCCTCGACCCCGCCGTCTTGAGTCCATGATGCGGCGCACCGTGTAGACAGGACCACCTCCGATCATCCGAGGAGGAGGAGGACGAGGAGGAGGGGGCAACAGAGGACTGAGGAGAACCGGCTTGAGGCAGGAGACATGAAAGGTGGGATGAACTCTAAGTGTTGCAGGCAACTTGAGTCGGACCACCACAGGATTAATGATTCTCTCCACTACAAACGGACCAATGAACTTCGGTGACAGTTTCCTCGACTCCGTCCGTAGAGGAAGATCCCGTGTAGCCAACCAAACCTTATCTCCGACCGTATAAGCGGGGGCAGGAATACGGCGACGATTCGCCTGGATCTGATACCGGTCAGAAACTCTAAGGAGAGCCTTCCTGGCCCGATGCCAGGTCCGGTGGCAACGACGAATGTGGGTCTGGACGGAGGGGACCGAGAGATCCCTCTCCTGAGAAGGAAACAAGGGAGGTTGGTAACCGTACAGGCACTGGAAGGGAGACATCCCAGTAGCAGATGAAGGAAGAGTATTATGGGCATACTCGACCCAGGGTAATTGAGAGGACCAAGAGATGGGATCAGAGGAAACAAGACAGCGCAGCGTGGACTCCATCTTCTGGTTGGCTCTCTCCGCCTGACCATTAGATTGGGGGTGAAATCCAGAAGTGAGACTGACTGTAGCTCCAATGGCCAAACAGAAGGATCTCCAGACAGCAGAGGTAAACTGAGGACCACGGTCAGAAACAATGTCACAGGGCAACCCGTGGACCCTGAAAACCTCCCTAACCAGGATCTCGGACGTCTCAGTGGCGGAAGGCAGCTTGGAGAGGGGGACAAAGTGAGCAAACTTGCTGAATCTGTCCACAATGGTCAGAATAACCGTGTTACCAACAGAAGAGGGCAACCCCGTGACAAAGTCCAGGGCCAGATGCGACCAAGGTCGCCGGGGAATAGGTAGGGGGTGAAGAAGCCCAGAGCTGGGCCGATTGGAACTCTTATTCTGCGCACAAACAGGACAAGCGGCAACAAACCTCCGGGTATCTTCTCCCATGGCAGGCCACCAAAATCGTCTGCGCAGTAGCGCCATAGTCCGAGCAACGCCAGGGTGACAAGCTATCTTGCTGGCGTGGGACCACTGAAGGACAGCAGAGCGGACCGACTCAGGCACGAACAACCGACCGGGTGGACCGTTACCGGACCCGGGCTGCGTCCGAAGGGCCGCCATCACATCCTCCTCAATCCTCCATGTAACGGCTCCCACGACAACATTCTGGGGAATAATCGTCTCAGTCTTGGCCCCACTCTCCTCCGTCTTGGAGAACATCCGGGACAGGGCGTCCGCCTTCCCGTTCTTCGACCCAGGTCGGAACGTCAGGGAAAAATTGAAGCGTCCAAAAAACAAAGCCCACCTGGCCTGACGGGAGTTGAGACGTTTAGCCGATTGCACGTAAGCCAGATTCTTGTGGTCAGTCCAGACCACAAACGGTTGCTCCGCTCCCTCCAACCAGTGACGCCACTCCTCCAAGGCAAGCTTCACAGCGAGAAGCTCCCGGTTAACCACATCGTAGTTTCTTTCAGCTGGAGAAAGACGACAAGAGTAGAAGGCGCAGGGATGGAGTTTACCGTCAGTGGAGCTACGCTGGGACAGGATGGCGCCCACCCCCACATCAGACGCGTCCACCTCAACAACAAACTGACGGGAAGTGTCAGGTTGAGAGAGGATCGGGGCGTTGGTGAATCGGCTCTTCAAGTCCAGAAATGCTCGGTCTGCCTCAGGAGTCCAACAGAAATCTCTGGTGCAAGACGTCAGGGCAGTTAAAGGGACGGCCACCCGGCTGTAATCACGGATAAACCTCCGATAGAAGTTCGCAAACCCCAGGAATCTCTGGAGCTGCAATCTCGTACCGGGCTGGGCCCAATCCCGAACCGCCCGAACCTTCTCTTGGTCCATCATGATCTCTCCCCTGGAGATGATGTACCCGAGGAAGGACGTCGTGTGGGCGTGAAAATCACACTTCTCAGCCTTCACGAACAGACGGTTCTCCAATAACCGCTGCAAGACCTGCTTGACATGCTGGACGTGGCTAGAAAGCTCCCTCGAGAAGATGAGGATATCATCCAGGTAAACGAACACAAAAATACCAATCATATCTCTCAGAACATCATTCACCATACTTTGGAACACAGCAGGAGCGTTGGTCAGTCCAAACGGCATCACCTGGTACTCGAAATGTCCCATAGGAGTATTGAACCCAGTCAACCACTCGTCCCCCTCCTTGATCCGAACCAAATGATAAGCATTACGTAGGTCAAGCTTCGTAAAAACCGTAGCACCCTGTAAAGAGTCGAAAGCAGAGCCCATCAAGGGCACGGGATACTTGTTCTTAACCGTAATATCATTCAACCCCCGATAATCAATACATGGTCGAAGAGAGCCATCCTTCTTACTCACAAAAAAGAATCCTGCTCCCAGAGGTGATGACGAGGGGCGAATGAGACCTGCAGCTAGAGACTCCTTGATGTAGGTCTCCAAGGCTTCACGTTCAGGTCGAGAGATACTGTATAACCGTCCCTTGGGAAAGGCAGCTCCAGGGAACAGATTAATCGCACAGTCATAAGGTCAGTGGGGAGGAAGGGACAGAGCCTTCTGCTTACTGAATACTTCACCCAACTCGTGATATGTTTCTGGAACCAGGGACAAATCAGGAGGAGCAGAGTCACTGACCTGACTGGGAACAGCAGGAGAACAGGCAGTCCTAAGGCAGTTAGCATGACACTCAATGCTCCAACTAGTTACCTTACCCGTCACCCAATCAAACGAGGGATTGTGTTCCTTCAGCCAGGGGTAACCAAGAACCAGAGGAACATGGGGCGAGGACAGAATGAGGAAGGAGATAAACTCTGAATGATTCCCCGACAACAACATCTTAACCGGTTCAGTCCTCATCGTAATCCGTGCCAGACTACTGCCGTTCAGAGTGGTTGCTTCAATGGCTTCCGGCAATTGCTCCTTGGAAAGCCCCAGCTGTTCCACCAATTCGGCATCAATAAAGCTGCCATCGGCACCTGAATCGATAAAAGCGTTCATCTCTAAGCTCTGATCCTTATTCATAAGGGTCGCAGGAAAACGGGGTCTGACAGGGTTCTTGAGAGGTTGAAACTGGCTCGCAAAAATTCCTCCCAAAACTAGCGAGCCGGGCAGTTTAACGGGCGCTGTGGACAGGCGGAGATGTAATGTCCCGAGCTACCACAGTAGAGGCAGCTGTTGGTCTCACGTCTACGTTGGCGCTCCTCCTTAGTTAGCCCGTGTCGCCCCACTTGCATTGGTTCAGGATCTGGTGGCAAGACCCCTCCACTAATCCCGTGTGGGGAAGCATGATCAACACGTTCTGGTCCATTTCCTGAACCAAATGGTAACCGAGTTGCTGATTGATTGGACAGCCCCCACTGCTTCTCCCTCCTTCTCTCTCGGACTCTATTATCTACCCGAATAGCTAAAGTGACCAAGCTGTCTAGGTCACTAGGCTCTGGATAGGATATCAGCTCGTCCTTGAGTTGCTCCGACAACCCCTGGTAAAAAGCCGCTTGTAGTGACTCCTCATTCCAACCACTCTCCACAGCCAATGTCCTGAATTCGATCATAAAGTCTGCCACACTGCGAGCTCCTTGGCGAAGAGTGAACAAACGTTTAGCTGCGTCCTTACCTCGGACAGGATGGTCAAAAAGCTTTCTCATCTCCGCCGTGAACTCCTGGTATGAAGCCATGCAGGTGGCCGGTCGTTCCCAAACGGCTGAAACCCATTCCAGAGCTCTACCACGCAGCAGTTCAATCACGAAAGCTATCCTAGCCTTATCTGTGGCGTAAGAGTAGGGCTGTAGATCAAAAACTAAGCCACACTGCATAAGAAATGAACGGCATCTTCCGAAATCCCCCTCGTACTTATCAGGCGTCGGAACCTTGGGCTCACGGAAGGAAACCTCTCCAGAATCGGCAGGTGAGATGGGTGAAACAGGTGGTGGATGTCCCGCCGGCAACCTGAGCTGATCCTGGATCTTCGTCAAGCTAGCAGATAAGTTCCGGACTGAACCCGCTATCTCCTGTAGCGCCGTGTTGTGTTGTTCCAATATCTTCCCCTGCTGGGTAACGGCATGGCAAACGGGGTCCAGGTCCGCTGGGTTCATCCTTGGCCGGATCGTTCTGTCACGTTCTTTCAAAATCGAACCCAGAAGCAGACCAGGACAAGGAGAGTAGGAAGAAGGTGAGTATTTATTTACAAGTGAATATGAAGGGGTAGAAATATCCAGGTAGCGTAAACGGGCAGCGGTGGTGAGTTGATGGGAGTGAATAGGTGGGTCCAAGGGAGTAGCGGAAGCCTCCGACGACCAGGCAGGAATGGGGTAAGTGATCCGGGTGAATAATGTTTAAGGCTAACGATCCGTCAGGGAATGGATGTCAGGTCCGGGCTTATGAAGAGGAGAGATGATGATCAGGACCAGGTGCACAGATAGCTGATGGGATACAGGTGCGGGTAATCTGAGATCTCCCAACTAGCTAAAACGCCCGGCAACCAGACAGGGTGCGTTCCAGGACACCGGAAAAACACTCCAGAACAGAACACAGGCAACAACCAGACTCAGGAAACGGGGTTCGTGACAGACACACCTACTCATTCAAGGGTTTTTCTTTATTTTGACTAGTTTCTACATTGTAGAATAATAGTGAAGAAATCAAAACTAAGAAATAACACACATGGAATCATGTAGCAACCCAAAAAGTTTTAAACAAATCAAAATATATTTGAGATTTGAGATTCTTCAAAGTAGCCACCTTTTGCCTTGATGACAGCTTTGCACACTCTTGGTATTATCTCAACCAGCTTCATGAGGTAGTCACCTGGAATGCATTTCAATTAACAGGTGTGCCTTGTTAAAAGTTCATTTGTGGAATTTCTTTCCTTCTTAATGCGTTTGAGCCAATCAATTGTGTTGTGACAAGGTAGGGTTGGTATACAGAAGATTGCCCTATTTGGTAAAAGACCAAATCCATGTTAACAGCTCAAATAAGCAAAGAGAAATGACAGTCCATCATTACTGTAAGACATTAAGGTCAATCAATAAGTACAATTGTGCAGTCGCAAAAACCGTCAAGCGCTATGATGAAACTGGCTCTCATGAGGAACGCCACAGGAAAGGAAGACCCAGAGTCACCTCTGCTGCAGAGGATAAGTTCATTAGAGTTACCAACCTCAGAAATTGCATCCCAAATAAATGCTTCACAGAGTTCAAGTAACAGACACATCTGTTCAGAAGAGACTGCGTGAATCAGGCATTCATGGTCGAATTGCTGCAAAGAAACCACTACTAAAGGACACCAATAATAAGAAGAGACTTGCTTGGGCCAAGAAACCCAAGCAATGGACATTAGACCAGTGGAAATCTGTCTGATGAGTCCATATTTGAGATTTTTGGTTCCAACTGCCGTGTCTTTGTGAGATGAGTAGATGAATGGATGATCTCCACATGTGTGGTTCCCACCGTGAAGCATGGAGGAGGAGGAGTGATGGTGTGGGGGTGCTTTGCTGGTGACACTGTTGGTGAATTATTTAGAATTCAAGGCACACTTAACCAGCTTGGCTACCACAGCATTCTGCAGCGGTACGCCATCCCATCTGGTTTGGGCTTAGTGGGACTATCATTTGTTTTTCATCAGGACAATGACCCAAAACACACCTCCAGGCTGTGTAAGAGCTATTTGACCAAGAAGGAGAGTGATGGAGTGCTGCATCAGATGACCTGGCCTCCACAATCACCTGACCTCAACACAGTTGAGATGGTTTGGGATGAGTTTGACCGCAGAGTGAAGGAAAAGCAGCCAACAAGTGCTCAGCATATGTGAGAACTCCTTCAAGACTGTTGGAAAAGCATTCCTCATGAATCTGGTTGAGAGAATTCCAAGAGTGTGCAAAGCTGTCATCAAGGCAAAGGGTGGCTACTTTAAAGAATCTCAAATCTAAAACATATTTTGATTTGTTTAACACTTTTTTGCTTACTACATGATTCCATATGTGTTATTTCATAGCTTTGATGTCTTCCCTATTATTCTACAATGTAGAAAAAAAAATTAAATAAAGAAAAATCCTTGAATGAGTAGGTGTGTCCAACCTTTTGACGGGTACTGTATACGATAAAGAAAACACGATAAATAACAAATAAGATAGGAAGCTATGTACAGGGACAGTGCCAATACCAAATTGACAATGTGCAGGGATACTGGAGTGTTTGCGGTAGAAAATCACACTGTGTTAGGGTGTGTGTGTGTGCGCGCATGCATGCATGTGCATGTGTACTGTGTTTGTGTGTTTGTTCACACAAATTCACACTGAAATGTTGTATCCAGCTTTATTACTTAATAACTGATCAATTGATTATTGACTTTTTACAAGCATCGACCCCCTGCAGCTTTTAATTGCATTCGTCACAATGAGTAGGAATCCTTCAGCAGTCAGAGATGTCAGATCAGAGCAATGTTCCCATAGCCCGTATTTCATAAAGGTCTGTTCATGAGTGACTTGAGAGGGCTATGCTCAGGCGGGTCCCTTGTGCCCCACAAACAAATGGGAGCTGAGCTCCCCTCTACCATCCTGCTGGTGCCTTCTTCTTTTCCCTTCATTATTCTGGGGTGAGTCACTGGAAGAGATACAAATGACAGAGAGAGAGGCAGAAAGGGAAAGGAAGGCTCTTGAGAAACAGCAGACAGTGAGAGTGTGGGAGGAGAGAGAGAGAGAGGAGGGGGAAATGGGTGGTTGACAAGTCATCTCATCTCTGTAGTGTTCTGCTCTGTGGATAGTCTTTGTGCTGCTATCTGCCTTGTCTAGTCAGCCTAGTGGTATGTAGAATTCATGCACCGGGATTTACCTCTGCTGCTGCAAAAACAAAGAAATGGATGACACAAGATTCACATTAGCATGAAAAAACAAACAGATACACACAAACTCACTGTTGTACACATGCACATACACAAGCTTTCATGCATACATGCAGATAAACTCTTCTCTTGTCTCTCTTCTTTTTTTCAGAAACAACACACACACACACACACACACACACACACACACACACACACACACACACACACACACACACACACTCTGATGTGTATGCAGATACAGTACATTTTAAACTTCACAAAATGATTTTCTCGGAGTAGAGGTCTGTTTGTGTAGTAGCTCTGTACTTGGTCAGTGGGCCTATGTCTTTCGGTGTACTGCAAAGGTCAAGAAGCTTGGCTGTTGGCTTGGCTGTTGATGTTAAAAAATAATGTTTTGGAAACAAATCATGCATGCTCTTGTAAACAGTTCCACAGGCCATGAGTCACTCCTCCTTCTCTTCTCCTCTGCCCTTCTCTCCTTTTTCTCCTTGACTCCTTTCTCCATCCTCATCCACTTTGTCTCTCTCTCTCTCTCTCTCTCTCAGTCTCTCTCTCTCTCTCTCTCTCTCTCTCTCTACTGCCGGTGGTCTGTTGCTGCTAGAGAAACGGTGAGCAGTGAGATAAGGAGAGAGAAAGAGAGCACACGCTTGAAGCAGGGGGAGGTGAAGAAAGTAATGGAGAAAAAAACAGGCTGAGAAAGCGAAGAAAAGGAGAGAGAAAGATTAGGAAACGGAGCAGCGGACCGGTCAGCGTGTGTCCTCTAGGTGGTGTGGGTGTGGGTGAGACAAGGGGCAGACGCCCGGGCAGAGTGGCAGCCACAGTGTCCCTGAGGGGCCTGGTCGGGGAGGACAAGGACAGCGAGGCAGGAGGAGGACACACAGGAAAAGTATATGGACTCAGACAGAGTGATAGAGAGTGAGAGCTGAGCTAGTGAAATATCAGAAGCCCTCTCCTGAGAGTGGCCCTGTTCAGATAGCTGATAGCTGAGAGAGAGGCTGTGGGTTACAGCTGCACCGCCGCCCTTCAGTGACAGAATAAACAAAAACAAACCTACACAGGAAGAACAAGCTGCTGAGAAACAGGGAACAAAGTGGTGTGGAGGTGAACACAGGAAGTGAGCCAACGCAGCAGTACTCCAGGGCTTCATGATCAAAGCTTGAAGACTTCAACTGAACGTGGACTCTGAGGATTGGGACCAGGAATAAAACTATAGGATTAGGGTCTGTTATCAAGGGCTTTCTGACTGGCAGGATTTTGTGCTGGTGTGTGCAGGAGAACTCTCTTTGTCTGGGACGTGAGCTGGGCTACTGAACCGTGGAACAAGGCGGGGGGGCAGGGGGAGCGTAGGAGGGAGAGTGACTGACAGACCGATTGGGAGGTTGAAGTGTTGGCAGTAGCAGACAAAGTTTGATAGACAGAGTTTTTTCTGGTCGGGAGGGAGGCAGGGAGGGAGGGAGGAGGGAGCGAGGGAGGGAGAGAAGAAGAGGGAGGGAGAGAGAGAGAGAGAGAGAGAAGAAGAGGGAGAGAGGGATGGTGGTTTCTTCTGTCAGTCCTCTTCGTCGTGCCCAGAGCTTCCAGAGATGAGTCAGAGGAAGCTGACACGACAGATGAATCTGTGGGAAACCCCCGAGGAGTTGACCACGCCCAGCCTGACCCCCACCTCTCCCTACGTCCCCTCCGCTAACTCACCTGTGTCCCCTGATCACGACCACACTCGGGGACACGGGAATTCCGTGTTTTTCCGCCGTATGAAGCTCAACCGCAGTATAGAGCGCAGACGGTCATCTCAGTCCCACCTTCCTCTCAGGTATTCATGGTGTCCAAGTAGCCATGCACAGTTATCAGGCCCTGTGATGTGTGTGTGTGTGTGTGTGTGTGTGTGTGTGTGTGTGTGTGTGTGTGTGTGTGTGTGTGTGTGTGTGTGTGTGTGTGTGTGTGTGTGTGTGTGTGTGTGTGTGTGTGTGTGTGTGTGTGTGTGTGTGTGTGTGTGTGTCTTCACAATATCTCCCTCCATGATGTGCTTTTCATTGTTGATGAAGCTGGAGAAACATTCATGGTTCCATAAAGAGAAACCCCCCTCTAAACCTAAGAAGTATGTTTCTGTGTACACTTTGGCTAAACTCTCACTAAGCTTCCGTTTGACTGGATCTCTTTGAGATTATCCCTAATCTTGTGTTTGGGGTCATGTGGTTGTCTGTAACGCTAGATTGCTATGGTGCTCTTGTGTGTATATGCAGATCAGCTGTCCTGGGCTGAACTCTTGTTTATACATGTCTGTCTCTCCTTCAACACGTGTCATTTATTTTATTATATTTTTTTGGTGGGGTGGATCAGCTTTAATATTGCAGATAAATTGTAGCTTCCATCAAAGTAATTGTCTGCATTATTTCCAATCCCCCATATAAATATCTCAATATCAATTAATTCCTGGGTAACAATAAGTACCTTGGTGAGATTGTTTTAAGTTAAAATGGTCAAAAAGATACAAAAATAACTACTTAGCAAAGAGCAATTTCTCAAGCAAGAATTTTGCTAGGTCTGTCTGTCTGTCTGTCTGTCTGTCTGTCTGTCTGTCTGTCTGTCTGTCTGTCTGTCTGTCTGTCTGTCTGTCTGTCTGAGTGGGGAGAGGAATACTAGGTGTTATTGGCAGAGAGGTTTGGAACTCTCTTTCTTATTGGTCTGTTACCTAATTTACCGTCTGGTGATGTCACCACCCAGGCCACAACTTCTTCCCACCTATGGTTGCAAAATTCCGGGAACATTCAATACATTCACTGGTTTTTCCAAAATCGAGGTTGGAGGTTTCACAGAATCAGGAGAGAATAAGCAGGAAATCCAGACTCCTCACAAAGGCAATTTCAGGCTGTCTTTTTAATAAACAACTCTTACACTAAAAGGGCATTATCATAATTTTTACAAATTCACAGATTTATTCCAACCTCTTAGTGTGTAAATATATATAAAACATAGGAAAATGCCTTTAATGAAGCATTGATCCAGACAACTTTCCTGTCTCTCTCACTTTGTCTTTCAGTTTTGACTCAGAGAATGGTCCTTCGCCTGGCCGCAGCCCCATGGATTCGCAGGCGAGTCCTGTGCTGGGGCTGCACCCCTCCTTTACCACAGAGGGGTGCAGGAGTCGCGGGGAGCGCAGGGAGTCCTTCCTGTACCGATCAGACTCCGACTATGACATGTCCCCCAAGAACATGTCACGCAACTCCTCCATCAACAGTGAGGGGTGAGTATCAACCCTGGGCGGGGGTTTTAACTTATAAGACTATTCCATTGGTTCCATTGCACCAGGCAAACTCAATCAAGCCCAGCTAAAGTATTGTGTTAATTGAACCCTGGTTTGGTGAGTATGTACCCCCTTACAATCTCCACTTCCTGTGTTCATCACATGCCATCAAAACCACCTTGGCTAATCCACATGGCTAAAACCACTCTGAGTGAAAGTAGCCTCACTGACACTCCAGAATGCTGCAACACTATACATTACTCACTATACAATCACAATCAGCCGACTTGGCATTTAGGATTATTATGATTATGGCAGTATTATGCTAATGTATATACTCAAATCTTTTTCGCTTCACAGCGGTGTAATTTGTCTTGGTCTGCTTCCCTTTCAGAAAGAGGTTTTTTGGTCAGAACCAAAAATATTTGGTTTAGATTCAGATAGGGCTATGGATACCATTGGTTCACATATATATCCCGTATGTGTTCATGTAAACTGTCATAGAGGTTACACTTCAGCGATAACTCTCCATCTATCCTGCTGACTGTCATCTCCTTCCTTTGTTCATTTTCTATCTCTCTTTCTACAGGCATGCAGAAGATCTCATAGTCACCCCTTTTGCTCAGGTAAGCACCAGCTCTGCAGTTTGTTGATGAAGTGGTGTACACTTCCTCCTTCCTGCCTAAAGATAGAACATGCAGTAAAGAACTTGAAAGGGGCTAAACTGAGTATGTAGTGAATTTGTCTCGCTCCGCTCTCTGCCCCTCTCCCCGCCGCCCCCACCACCCACCGTCCGTCCATCCCCCAGGTGTTGGCCAGTCTACGAACTGTAAGAAGCAACTTCACCATCCTCGCCAATGTCACGACACCCACTAACAAGTCAGTAGCATTCCGTCAGCCACGTTACCCTTTCAACCCCTCTTAATGTGGTCACATCTCTCTTCTCTACCGAAGCATGAATGATATCCTCCCACTGTGTCTATATTGTAACTGTGCAACGTTACCCTTTCAACCCCCCTTAATGTGGTCACATCTCTCTTCTCTACCGAAGCATGAATGATATCCTCCCACTGTGTCTATATTGTAACTGTGCAACGTTACCCTTTCAACCCCTCTTAATGTGGTCACATCTCTCTTCTCTACCGAAGCATGAATGATATCCTCCCACTGTGTCTATATTGTAACTGTGCAACGTTACCCTTTCAACCCCTCTTAATGTGGTCACATCTCTCTTCTCTACCGAAGCATGAATGATATCCTCCCACTGTGTCTATATTGTAACTGTGCAACGTTACCCTTTCAACCCCCCTTAATGTGGTCACATCTCTCTTCTCTACCGAAGCATGAATGATATCCTCCCACTGTGTCTATATTGTAACTGTGCAACGTTACCCTTTCAACCCCCCTTAATGTGGTCACATCTCTCTTCTCTATCGAAGCATGAATGATATCCTCCCACTGTGTCTATATTGTAACTGTGCAACGTTACCCTTTCAACCCCCCTTAATGTGGTCACATCTCTCTTCTCTATCGAAGCATGAATGATATCCTCCCACTGTGTCTATATTGTAACTGTGCAACGTTACCCTTTCAACCCCTCTTAATGTGGTCACATCTCTCTTCTCTACCGAAGCATGAATGATATCCTCCCACTGTGTCTATATTGTAACTGTGCAACGTTACCCTTTCAACCCCTCTTAATGTGGTCACATCTCTCTTCTCTACCGAAGCATGAATGATATCCTCCCACTGTGTCTATATTGTAACTGTGCAACGTTACCCTTTCAACCCCTCTTAATGTGGTCACATCTCTCTTCTCTACCGAAGCATGAATGATATCCTCCCACTGTGTCTATATTGTAACTGTGCAACGTTACCCTTTCAACCCCTCTTAATGTGGTCACATCTCTCTTCTCTATCGAAGCATGAATGATATCTTCCCACTGTGTCTATATTGTAACTGTGCAGTCCTTATTCTCTCTGGAATATCAAGAGTTTATTTCCAAAACTCTATATCAACCAATTTTTCACATTTGTGTTTTTTTCATCAGGAATGATTAATTGTGGGTACCTTCATGTGTGTGGAAAATATTACTGTTCTCAGATGTTTTCTTAATAGATTTTAGATGTGTATGGAAATGTGTTTTTTTGCAAAACGCTATATATCCATTGTTTAGCTGGAATGGAATGTTCGTGTCAGGTATATTTGACTGTGATATGTGGTTGTCTCACCTAGCTACTGTATCTTAAGATGAATGCCTTACTATAAGTCGTCTCTGGATAAGAGCATCTGCCAAATGACTCAAATGTTAAATGTAAATGTTTTATATACAGATATCATATTACTGTATTGAATTATTATAATAGTTATTTTTTATTATATTGATGTCAGAAATGTATCATTAGCACATTTCTTTATAAAAAATGTAGTTATTTGTTACATTTGACTGTGTAAAACCTGACAGTACTCCTTATTTCTCTGAGAATGAGGCGGATATATAGAATTTCGCAACAAAAAAACCCATTATTATTTGTTTCTCTGAGAGCCATAATTAGTGAGCATGATGCTCTCAGCTCCAAACAGAATCCTCCCTCACTAGACTGCAAGTTGAACCTCTATGTAGAGAAAGAGACAGCTGAGAGCTGAGAGAGCCTCGCTTAAACGAGGCATTGTTTTTAATATTATTGGCTTCAACAATATTTCAAAAGACTGCGATGCAGATCTATGCAAATAGTTTATGATTCCTCACAAATGTTATTGTCCATAATACAGATGGTGAGGTTAAATATGGTTAAATATTAGGTTAAATATGTTTGCTTATCTATTTCCTTGGTTATGTTGTTACACTACACAATTCATGCCCTATACAACCGTAATGTTCTTAGAGTCCACTAGAGAGCGCGCTTTATCATTTCCTCTGATGATGTAATGATATATTTGTCCACAGGAGGTCACCAGTGACAAGCCAACCCACTGTTCCCCAGGCAACACTCTCTGGTAGGTTTCCTGCTAAAATGAACTTTAGTCGCTACTGATTGGGAACACTCTCCCACACAACTCACAGTGTTTTGGTAGTGTGCACTCAAGCTTCCAAAAACTCATAAAAATGCACCGATATTAATAGGAGAATTTGCAGCACCATGGCATTTGGCTTTCTCAATAATGGATACCGATAGGCTGCATTTAATTCGGCAGATGATTTGAATAATAAGTGTCAATCTGGAGTCTCAACTGAACAATTCTAAGAAATGACAAATGTAGCAATTTGGCTAAAACGGTTCAAGAGAACAGATGCAGAGAATATGACCCATTACACAGACCATTATATTATGATACACTATATTATATCAATGCTGAGATCATACCGGTTATAATAATACATACAGCACATTAATGCCACCGTCTTCTCTCCTGTGTATGTGTGTAGATGAGACGTACCAGCAGATGGCAAGGGAGACTCTGGCTGAGTTAGACTGGTGTCTGGACCAGCTGGAGACCATCCAGACCCACCGCAGCGTCGGTGACATGGCCTCCAACAAGGTACTACCACTTCTACCAGTACCATTACCCTACACCATCACTACCACCACCACTACTACTACCACTACCACTAGCCCGTACCACCACTACCACTACCATTACCCTATACCATCACTACCACCACCACTACTACTACCACTATCACTAGCCCGTACCACCACTACCACTACCATTACCCTACACCATCACTACCACCACCACTACTACTACCACTAGCCCGTACCACCACTACCACTATCACTACCACTAATACTACCACTACCACCACCCTACACCATCACTACCACTAGCCCGTACCACCACTACCACTACCAGTACCCTACACAACTACTACCACTACCCTACACAACCACTACCACCACCACTACTACTACCACTACCCTACACAACCACTAACATTACCCTACAGCATCACTACCATTAGCCCGTACAACCACTACCACTACCACCACCACCACTACCACCACCACTAGCACGCACCACCACTACTACTACCACTAGCCCGCACCACCACTACCACAACCTTACACTACCACCACTACCACAACCTTACACTACCACTACTACCACCACTACCACTACCACTAGCCAGCACCACCACTACCACAACCTTACACTACCACTACCACTAGCCTACACCACCACTACCACTATCCCACACCACCACTACCACTACTACTACCACTAGCCCGCACCACCACTACCACTACCACTACCCTACACCACCACTACCACCACCCTACACCATCACTACCACTACCCTACACCACCACTACCACCACCCTACACCACCACTACCACTATCCCACACCACCACTACCACTACTACTACCACTAGCCAGCACCACCACTACCACAACCTTACACTACCACTACCACTACTACTACCACTAGCCCGCACCACCACTACCACCACCCTACACCACCACTACCACTATCCTACAACACCACTACCACTATCCTACACCACCACTACCACTATCCTACACCACCACTACCACTATCCTACACCACCACTACCACCACCCTACACCACCACTACCACTACCCTACACCGCCACTACCACCACCCTACACCACCACTACCACTAGCCGGCATCACCACTACCACTACTACTAGCCCGCACCACCACTACCACTATCCTACACCACCACTACCACTATCCTACACCGCCACTACCACCACCCTACACCACCACTACCACTACAACTACCACTAGCCGGCATCACCACTACCACTACTACTAGCCCGCACCACCACTACCACTATCCTACACCACCACTACCACTATCCTACACCACCACTACCACTATCCTACACCACCACTACCACTATCCTACACCACCAATACCACCACTATCCTACACCCCCACTACCACTATCCTACAGCACCACTACCACTATCCTACACCACCACTACCACCACCCTACACCACCACTACCACTACCCTACACCACCACTACCACTATCCTACACCACCACTACCACTACAACTACCACTAGCCGGCATCACCACTACCACTACTACTAGCCCGCACCACCACTACCACAACCTTACACTACCACTACTACCACCACTACCACTACCACAACCTTTACCATCACCACTACCACTACTACCACCACTACCACTACCACTAGCCAGCACCACCACTACCACAACCTTACACTACCACTACCACTACCCTACACCACCACTACTACTACCACTAGCCCGCACCACCACTACCACGACCCTACACTACCACTACCACTACCCTACACTACCACTACCATTACCCTACACTACCACTATCCTACACCACCACTACCACTACCCTACACTACCACTACCACTAGCCTACACCACCACTACCACTACCCTACACCACAACTACCACTACCCTACACCACCACTACCACTACCCTAGACTACCACTACCACTACCCTACACTACCACTACCCTACACCACAACTACCACTACCCTACACCACCACTACCACTACCACCACCACTATCACTACCCTAGACTACCACTGCCACTACCCTACACCACCACTACCCTACACCACAACTACCACTACCCTAGACTACCACTGCCACTACCCTACACCACCACTACCACTACCACCACCACTATCACTACCCTAGACTACCACTGCCACTACCCTACACCACCACTACCACTACCCCAACTACCACTACCCTAGACTATAACTGCCACTACCCTACACACACCACAACCCTATACTACACCTGGCCTCTTCATCTGTCCATGCCCCTCTCCTATACCCTCTACCACAACCTCAACGTATTTGTGTTTCCTAGTCCAACTGTGCATAACTAAATATCAATACTATTATCAGTCTCCCATACTGTATGTTTCATTCATGTCTGAGAGGCTTGTTTGCATTTGGCGGAACTGAACTGTGTGAATGTGGACTGTGGACTGGATAAGCTAATGTAACAGAGGTGGTTCGGTCAGCCACACTCTCGTGATGAGTAACCTTGTCTGACATGTGACGACTTGGGTTAGCTCCCCAGGATAATGTCTAGCTTTTAGCTCAGTGGGCTATCACAGTCTTGTGGCTCGCAGGAGCTGTTAGTCCCAGTGATGTTTGAGATTTGTGTATTGTCCTTTTGAGGCCGAAGGGAATGTATGTGTGCATGTACACAGAATGTCCAAAAGATTTGTCAGATGCTCTATATGTATAAAGGTATGTGTGATGTGTGTATACTGTATACTGCTGTTTAGAGTCTGTGTTTGTAGCGGATGTGTATTCCTGCACATGAATGTGAGTGAGTGAGTGAGTGAGTGAGTGAGTGAGTGAGTGAGTGAGTGAGTGAGTGAGTGAGTGAGTGAGTGAGTGAGTGAGAGAGAGAGAGAGAGAGAGAGAGAGAGAGAGAGAGAGAGAGAGAGAGAGAGAGAGAGAGAGAGAGAGAGAGAGAGAGAGAGAGAGAGAGAGAGAGAGAGAGAGAGAGAGAGAGAGAGAGAGAGAGAGAGAGAGAGAGAGAGAGAGAGAGAGAGAGAGAGAGAGTCTGTGGTTGGGAAGGGAAGACACAGAGCACAGGAGAAGAGGGAGGAGGGGTCCTGATGCTGATGTCTCTGCTGTAACCTTGGTTGCTATCGAACAACAGGGTCTGCCCTTCCCTTTTACTCATTGGCTCACCACTCTGACCACAAGGCTTGTGGTCCGGGAAGCGACCAATGAAAAAGAGGCAAGGTTCCTTCAACAGTGTTGTGTCTAAAAGAGACAGTGTGGTATTCTTGTTTTTCTTGTCACCCTGAGGGGAATGTAGCATGTTGCAACTGTTTCAGAACGCAAAAGACAGCAGTTTGGATTTGTATGTGTGTAAGGATGCCTGTGTTTGAGAGACAGACAGAGGGCAAGAGAGAGAAAGATGGAGTGAGAGAGGGGGGAGTGTGTGTGTGCTCCTGGCTGACAGAGAAGCAGAGAGAATGCTGTGGTCTTTAAGAGCAGACGGGCGCCATAAAGACACATACACACAAAACCACACCAACATGCACACACACATATGAACACCCTCCCTCGTACTCGCTCTCTCTCACACACCCATTTCCGACAGGTGTACATGCTGTCTGCAGCACATGCGCATTCAGGCTGCATGCACACACACACACACAAGTGCATGCTGTCTGGCTGATTAGCTTGCAAGGGCTGTCTACAGCATCCAGGGAGACGGCGCTACAGGAGGCAGCAGGGCTTTGCTACGGCGGAGGAAGGAAAGAGGAAGGAAAAATAAGGGAAGCCTGAAGCTCTTGGATTAGTTTCAACCTCAGACATAATTTAACCAGTCCAGGGAGACACGATGGAGTGACTGGGATACTGCGGGGGAAGCTACTGGGAGGAGGACTGTGGACTGTGTGTGTGTTGGGATCATCGCTGAGGCACATACGGGGCTGATGCAGCAGGAGGACGACTGGGCCCGGCCCCTGGATCCGGTGCACTGTGGGGGAGGGGCACTTTGCAGAGTAGACGCAACGCAGGGAGACGAGGAGAGAGCCTGTTTTTCCCCACACCGAGAGCTCCGCTGTGATTCTGTAGCCTGATCACCCGTCTGCTAGCTACATCACAGGCCTGGCTCCCTATTTTTCTCTCTCTCTGTCTCTCCTTCCTTCTCTTTCTCTCTCCATTGCCATTTGTCTCCTGCTCTCTCTCTCTGTCACTCTCTGTCCTCTTCCTCTGTCCCATCGCTCAATACTACGGTCATCTTTCCCACCCTGTCATCGCCGTCTTTCCATCCCGCCATCCTTCTAAGCTCCTCTGTCCTCTTTTATCTCCATCTGTCTGTCTGTCTGACCTTCTATCTTTCATTACAACATCTTGGCTTTTCTCTCTTCCCTCTCCTCCTCCATTACCTCTCTTTGCCCTTCAGACGGTCCCCCTCTCACTCTCCATCTTCTCCCATTCTATCCTCCCCCTCTCCCCACTCTGCTGTTTGATTTGGGTCAGTTCTGCTCACCAGCTGGGATGAGATGTAGTCTCTGGAGCTTGGGGATCCAGGGGGCTCCCGGCCTGCCGTTTGCGGGGCATCCTCATCTGTGGACCACCCTCACACTGGGGCCCATATCTGGACGCACTGGGTGGGTGGCCTGCTTCCAGGAGAACTGCATGTAGGGACGGACTGTGAGCACCAGTGGACCCTGTCCCTCTCCCCCTCCACCCCTCGCCCCCCCACCCTCGGCGGGGGGAAGCTGTCGCTCTGGAGTGTCCCGGCCTGGCCGGCTGCGGCCTACACGCTGCCCACACGCTGACGACAAATCCCTCCTCATGCTGCTGGGACACCTGCAGCGCCCCCACCCCCAGCCCGCTCCACTACCGGTCCTCCTGTCTGGGCAAGCGCCCCTCGCCCCCCGTCACCCTAAGCATGGGCGTGGTAGAGGCCATTGACCCCGCCTCGCCGTCCCCTTGCCCCTCGCCCGTGCCAGGCGGCTACCGGCTGCCCCGCTCTTCCACCAGCTACAGCCAGCTGCAGGGGAGGGGAGGAGGGCCAGACCTGGAGCTGGACCTAGGTGCGGCTGCCGGAGGGGTTCTGGAAGGGTCTGGGATGGCAACGGAGCGCAGGACACCTCTAGTAGACCTGTTCTGTGAGACCTGCTCGAGACCCTGGCTCATCGGATGGTGGGACCAGGTAGGGCTAGAAGGGCTGGGAGGGGAAGGGAACCGGGCCAGACAGACAGACAGCCATCTTGGATAGCTGTTTTGATTAACTATTTTTCCACCCTTGCTGTTTAGTGCATTATTTAGGCTGTTATCTGTCCTTTCTACTTAGTAGGTGTGATTTTGTTAAGCCGTTGAAGTTTCATGTTGAAAAGAGAACCATGTCAATTGTGTGCGTTTTAGTTGTGTGGATTGCAGGGACCAGTTGGGACAGGGAGGAGATGACCTAAAGATGACAGGCATAACAGGATGTATGTTGAGTGACTGTGTGTTTATATTTTCCCTCAGCAACTCTGTTTTCATATTCTATGCATTATTTATGCATATGGGCACTGAAGGGGAAAAGGCATTGAGTTTTCAGAGTTTATTAACCCTAAACTCCCCCTGTAATGTGTCGTCATGCTGCCTGTGGTGCTGAGCGCACTAAACCTCAGCTGCAGTACACTTCAACCTGAAGATATAAACTCAAAACTGTTCACCTTAGAGACTCATTTCCTCCATTCAAACCACAGACAATATTCCCTTGAAATCGTACAGAAATTCCTATTAAGAAAATCTTTATTGTCCTATTGTTACAGCAGGTAGCCTGCTTTATCACAAGATGTCCATCTCCATCCTCGACACACACACACACACACACACACACACACACACACACACACACACACACACACACACACACACACACACACACACACACACACACACACACACACACACACACACACACACACACACACACACACACACACACACACACACACACACACACACACACACACACACACACACACACACACACACACACACACACACACACACACACACAGGTTCAGTGTCAGTGTCAGTGAAGAATATCTCAGCTCAATGCTGTGTGTGTTTATCTCAGTGTTGTCCGGTGATCTTAGTCAATGTCAGAATAGTTTTGTATTTTTCTTTGAGAGGCCGAGACATGATAGGACTTATGGACATATTATTAATGTTGCAGCGTGTAGTTGATAGCAGATGTCTCTATCAAACCAGCTACTGACCCTGTTATTTTGACCGAGCTCTCTTGTCCGTGGCAGTGACTGTGCCCTCGTGAACCATTGTCTTGTCTGTGCTTTACTGAGATACATACAACAACATCTTACCCAGCGAGCACATAACGTTCTCAGAACCGTATGTTTCTTAGAGCTTGGTGAGAGCGTGGTTGTCTTATGGCTATTTTGCATACAACCTACCTACAACTTTGTGGGAATGTTGCAGAACAGTTGCTTGGCTTTGGAACATTCTCAGCACAAAAATGTCCTAAAAGTGCAAACATGGTTAGATTTAATAATAATGTTGGTAATGTTGTAGGAACGTTCTCCAACTGGTTTAACATGGGGAATATTCTCAAATAGTTCAGAGTACGTTAAGAAACAACGTGGGAATTTCTGTACTTCAGCATAACGTTTCCTACAGGTTTCCTCACGGTTCAATTTAAAATCATGTTCTTAGAACATTAAGAACACTTTCCATAAAAAACACAAGAAAACATTAGTAACGGTCAAAGAATGTTCTGCGAATGTTATTTAAAAATACATACATTCCGTTCAAAGCATCAACAAAACTTTCTCTATCCTCGCTCTTGTTAAGTGTGTTCAGGTGTGTTGGCCGCGCCCAGTAATTGGCCACACCTGACCCTAATGAGTGCTTGTTTCCTTTGAAATGGGGTCAATTTGGGGCCTCCCGGGTGGCGCAGTGGTCTAGGGCACTGCATCGCAGTGCTAACTGCGCCACCAGAGTCTCTGGGTTCGCGCCCAGGCTCTGTCGCAGCCGGCCGGGTTAGGGAGGGTTTGGCCGGTAGGGATATCCTTGTCTCATCGCGCTCCAGCGACTCCTGTGGCGGGCCGGGCGCAGTGCGCGCTAACCAAGGGGGCCAGGTGCACGGTGTTTCCTCCGACACATTGGTGCGGCTGACTTCCGGGTTGGAGGCGCGCTGTGTTAAAGAAGCAGTGCGGCTTGGTTGGGTTGTGCTTCGGAGGACGCATGGCTTTCGACCTTCGTCTCTCCCGAGCCCGTACGGGAGTTGTAGCGATGAGACAAGATAGTAATTACTAGCGATTGGATACCACGAAAATTGGGGAGAAAAGGGGATAAAATTTAAAAGAAAAAAGAAAAAAAAGAAAAAAAAGAAATGGGGTCAATTTGAATAGACTGAAATAGACCATCCTGGTGGCACAGTGGACTTATTCAATGGATAGAGAATATACACTACATGACCAAAAGTATGTGGACACGTCGAACATCTCATTCCAAAATAATGGGCATTAATATGGAGTTGGTCCCCCCTTTGCTGCTATAACAGCCTCCATTGCTGTGAGGACTTGCTTCCATTCAGCCACAAGAGGATTAGTGAAGTCGGGCAGGCCTGGCTCGTAGTCGGCGTTCCAATTAATCCCAAAGGTGTTCGATTGGGTTGAAGTCATGGCTCTGTGCAGGCCAGTCAAGTTGTTCCACGCCGATCTCGACAAACCATTTCTGTATGGACCTCGCTTTGTGCACGGGGGCATTGTCATGCTGAAACAGGAAAGGGCCTTCCCCAAATAGTTTGCACAAAGTTGGAAACACAGAATTGTCTAGAATGTCATTGTATGCTGTAGCGTTAAGATTTCCCTTCACTGGAACTAAGGGGCCTAGCCCCAACCATGAAAAACAGCCCCAGACATTATTCCTCCTCCACCAAACTTTACAGTTGGCACCTTGCATTTGGGCAGGTAACGTTCTCCTGGCATCCGCCAAAACCAGATTCATCCGTCGGTCTACTAGATGATGAAGCGTGATCCATCACTCCAGAGAACGTGTTTCCACTGCTCCAGAGTCCAATGATATTTAAGCGTTACGCGCTTCAGCACTTGGCAGTCCCGTTCTGTGAGCTTGTGTTGCCTACCATTTTGCAGCTGAGCCGTTGTTGCTCCTAGACATTTCCACTTCACAATAACAGCACTTATAGTTTACCAGGGTAGCTCTGGTGTTATGTTGAAAGTCACTGAGCTCTTCAGCAAGGCCATTCTACTGTCAATGTTTGTCTATGGCGATTGCATGGCTGTGTGCTCAATTTTATATGCCTGTCAGCAACGGATGTGGCTGAAATAGCCCGAATTCACTCATTTTAAGGGGTGTCCACATACTTTTGTATACATAGTGTAAGATCATAGGTTAGAATTTCACTGACACCTTGCCACAATAAAAAATACATGTGTGTGCAATTTTGAACTGTTTCTGTCACGCCCTGACCTTAGAGATCCTTTTTATGTCTCTATTTTGGTTGGTCAGGGCGTGAGTTTGGGTGGGCATTCTATGTCTGGTGTTCTATGTTGTCCTTGTTTTGTATTTCTATGTGTTTGGCCTTGTATGGTTCCCAATCAGAGGCAGCTGTCTATCGTTGTCTCTGATTGAGAACCATACTTAGGTTCCCACCTGTGTTTGTGGGTAGTTGTTTCCTGTTTTGTGTTTGTTTCACCATTCAGGACTGCTTCGATTTTCTTTGTCATTCACTTTGTTATTTTTGTATTTTTTTGTGTTCTGTTATATTAAAGTAACATGGACACTTACCACGCTGCATTTTGGTCCGATCCTTCATATTCCTCATCAGAAGAGGAAGACGATCGTTACAGTTTCTAAACAGTTAAAAACAGTTAACCCAAACTAAGCTAGCAGTGTAATTAAAAGTCTTATTGAAACATCTTCTCAGAGCGTTATTTAATTACCTTCAAATAACCTATAATTTCTGTTCTCAGAAGATTAATTAAAACGCCCAGGAAAACTTTTAGGGAACCATAGTAAAACCTTCTCAGAACCTCCTTGCAACCTAAACATTTACATTCCCAGAACAGGCAACATTTTCACTTCCGTTCTCAGAAAGTTTTATTAAAAACGTACGTATTACCAGTCAGGAAACTTATGGCTTCGTTCCCAGAACCAATGGGAAACCAAAAAATGACGCTCCCACAACTTCCAAGGAACCAAATGTGCTAGCTGGGTCCACTCCCCCATCTCTCTACATACAGTGTTTTTAGCAATCTGCTGCAATATGACAACTCTTGTTTTGATACAAGATAGAGTCCAACAACAGCCTTACCATTAGCAACAAACACAAAATACATGCATATACAGTACTTTGATAAACAAAGTGAAATTGAATGGTTGGTTGGTTGTGAAAGCTGATTCATCATGCTGTCATCAAAGAGCATTACTGTAAACTGCTATTGTAATGTGAAAAACAAGAAGTGCAGGAAGAGCCTGCCTGTTACAATATATGTCACATTTCCCTGGGTGTCCATATGTTAGTCAGTTATCAGAGGGTTGATGATGCCCCTTTGCGTCTCTCACAGCTTCACCCCGGCATCTTGTGTTCCATCAGTCAGGGGGCCATATGAGGAAGCACGGTAGCGTGGTGCGGCGTCTGTCTGTGTGTCCTGGCACTGGGGTTGTGTTGGTTGGCAGATTATGACTCAATATAGTAAAGAGATGGAGAGAGAGATGGTGAGAGATTGATCCTGCAGCATAACTGTGTCACTGGGCTTGACTGGCTAACTAGTCTACAGTACCTACCTGGTGCATTATCATGACTATCTATCTATCTATCTATCTATCTATCTATCTATCTATCTATCTATCTATCTATCTATCTATCTATCTATATTCAATTCAATTCAATTCAAGGGGCTTTATTGGCATGGGAAACATGTGTTAACATTGCCAAAGCAAGTGAGGTAGATATTATACAAAAGTGAAATAAACAATACAAATTAACAGTAAACATTACACATACAGTGTAATAAAGACATTACAAATGTTATATTATATATATACAGTGTTGTAACAATGTACAAATGGTTAAAGCACACAAGTTAAAATAAATAAGCATAAATATGGGTTGTATTTACAATGGTGTTTGTTCTTCACTGGTTGCCCTTTTCTTGTGGCAACAGGTCACAAATCTTGCTGCTGTGATGGCACACTGTGGAATTTCTCCCAGTAGATATGGGAGTTTATCAAAATTGGATTTGTTTTCAAATTCTTTGTGGATCTGTGTAATCTGAGGGAAATATGTCTCTCTAATATGGTCATACATTGGGCAGGAGGTTAGGAAGTGCAGCTCAGTTTCCACCTCATTTTGTGGGCAGTGTGCACATATCCTGTCTTCTCTTGAGAGCCATGTCTGCCTACGGCGGCCTTTCTCAATAGCAAGGCTATGCTCACTGAGTCTGTACATAGTCAAAGCTTTCCTTAAGTTTGGGTCAGTCACAGTGGTCAGGTATTCTGCCACTGTGTACTCTCTGTTTAGGGCCAAATAGCATTCTAGTTTGCTCTGTTTTTTTGTTAATTCTTTCCAATGTGTCAAGTAATTATCTTTTTGTTTTCTCATGATTTGGTTGGGTCTAATTGTGCTGTTGTCCTGGGGCTCTGTGGGGTGTGTTTGTGTTTGTGAACAGAGCCCTAGGACCAGCTTGCTTAGGGGACTCTTCTCCAGGTTCATCTCTCTGTAGGTGATGGCTTTGTTATGGAAGGTTTGGGAATCGCTTCCTTTTAGGTGGTTGTAGAATTTAACGGCTCTTTTCTGGATTTTGATAATTAGTGGGTATCGGCCTAATTCTGCTCTGCATGCATTATTTGGTGTTCTACGTTGTACACGGAGGATATTTTTGCAGAATTCTGCATGCAGAGTCTCAATTTGGTGTTTGTCCCATTTTGTGAAATCTTGGTTGGTGAGCGGACCCCAGACCTCACAACCATAAAGGGCAATGGGCTCTATGACTGATTCAAGTATTTTTAGCCAGATCCTAATTGGTATGTTGAAATTTATGTTCCTTTTGATGGCATAGAAGGCCCTTCTTGCCTTGTCTCTCAGATCGTTCACAGCTTTGTGGAAGTTACCTGTGGTGCTGATGTTTAGGCCGAGGTATGTATAGTTTTTTGTGTGCTCTAGGGCAACGGTGTCTAGATGGAATTTGTGGTCCTGGTGACTGGACCTTTTTTGGAACACCATTATTTTGGTCTTACTGAGATTTACTGTCAGGGCCCAGGTCTGACAGAATCTGTGCAGAAGATCTAGGTGCTGCTGTAGGCCCTCCTTGGTTGGTGACAGAAGCACCAGATCATCAGCAAACAGAAGACATTTGACTTCGGATTCTAGTAGGGTGAGACCGGGTGCTGCAGACTGTTCTAGTGCCCGCGCCAATTCGTTGATATATATGTTGAAGAGGGTGGGGCTTAAGCTGCATCCCTGTCTCACCCCACGACCCTGTGTGAAGAAATGTGTGTGTTTTTTGCCAATTTTAACCGCACACTTGTTGTTTGTGTACATGGATTTTATAATGTCGTATGTTTTACCCCCAACACCACTTTCCATCAATTTGTATAGCAGACCCTCATGCCAAATTGAGTCGAAGGCTTTTTTGAAATCAACAAAGCATGAGAAGACTTTGCCTTTGTTTTGGTTTGTTTGGTTGTCAATTAGGGTGTGTAGGGTGAATACATGGTCTGTTGTACGGTAATTTGGTAAAAAGCCAATTTGACATTTGCTCAGTACATTGTTTTCATTGAGGAAATGTACGAGTCTGCTGTTAATGATAATGCAGAGGATTTTCCCAAGGTTACTGTTGACGCATATTCCACGGTAGTTATTGGGGTCAAATTTGTCTCCACTTTTGTGGATTGGGGTGATCAGTCCTTGGTTCCAAATATTGGGGAAGATGCCAGAGCTAAGGACGATGTTAAAGAGTTTTAGTATAGCCAATTGGAATTTGTTGTCTGTATATTTGATCATTTCATTAAGGATACCATCAACACCACAGGCCTTTTTGGGTTGGAGGGTTTTTATTTTGTCCTGTAACTCGTCCACCTCTATAAGGCAGCAGTGCCCACCTTTGCCCGGACTCTAAAGGACATCGCTCTCAAACGCAGCCCCAACACTTCACACAGGAGCAACAGATCAATAGACACCCCACCCAGACCAGCGAGACACCCTCCAAGACCTGCAGGACCCCCCCGTGGACCTACACATAGAGGACCCACGCCAAGAGGACTTACATCCAGACCACAGCACCCCCAGACACATCCACACCCCCACCCCAACCAATCAACACCCCCCCACATCAACCATGCCCACACCCCATTTAGGCCCCCTCAGATCAGACCTATGCCACTCCTGCCCACCCCATGCACCCCACCCCCGCAAAGAGGGCATCAACATGGAAGTCACACATACGCCCAGGTAGTGAGCGGGCAAACAGGCCCAACCCCCACTCTTACACTCGCCCAAGCCAACGGCATGTACCAGATGCTCAGCAGGCTCTGCTCACACTTACTGGCCTGAGGCCAAACCACACGGCCAACAACATTGGACACTTTATGGAACAAAAAGCCTTCACTATATCATCCTGGAATATCCAAGGCCTGAGGTCATCTGCCTTTGGCCTAAAGAGCAGGAACCCGGACTTCACCAAAGAAATCGGTAATGCAGACATTGTCATCCTGCAAGAAACATGGTATAGCGGAGACGGACCCACTGGTTGCCCTCTAGGTTACAGAGAGCTGGTAGTCCCATCCACCAAACTACCAGGTGTGAAACAGGGAAGGGACTCAGGGGGAATGCTAATTTGGTATAGAGCAGACCTAACTCACTCCATTAAATTAATCAAAACAGGAACATTTTACATTTGGCTAGAAATTCAAAAGGAAATTATCTTAACAGAGAAAAATGTCCTCCTGTGTGCTACCTATATCCCCCCACTAGAATCAACATACTTTAATAAAGACAGCTTCTCCATCCTGGAGGGGGAAATCAATAATTTCCAGGCCCAGGGACATGTATTAGTCTGTGGCGACCTAAATGCCAGAACTGGACAAGAACCTGACACCCTCAGCACACAGGGGGACAAACACCTGCCTGCAGGTGACAGCATTCCCTCCCCCATATGCCCCCCTAGGCACAACTATGACAACATAACCAACAAAAACGGGTCACAACTCCTGCAGCTCTGTCGCACGCTGGGTATGTACATAGTCAATGGTAGGCTTCGAGGGGACTCCTATGGTAGGTTCACCTATAGCTCATCTCTTGGCAGTAGCACTGTAGACTACTTTATCACTGACCTCAACCCAGAGTCTCTCAGAGCGTTCACAGTCAGCCCACTGACACCCCTATCAGACCACAGCAAAATCACAGTCTACTTGAACAGAGCAATACTCAATCATGAGGCATCAAAGCCAAAGGAACTGAGTAACATTAAGAAATGCTATAGATGGAAGGAATGCAGTTTGGAAACCTACCAAAAAACAATTAGGCAACAGCAAATTCAATCCCTTTTAGACAACTTCCTGGGTAAAATGTTCCACTGCAATAGTGAAGGTGTAAACTTGGCAGTAGAAAATCTTAACAGTATATTTGACCTCTCAGCTTCCCTATCAAATCTAAAAATCTCAAATAGAAAACCGAAGAAAATTAACAACAATGACAAATGGTTTGATAAAGAATGCAAAAATCTAAGAAATAAATTGAGAAACCTGTCCAACCAAAAACATAGAGACCCGGAAAACCTGAGTCTACGCCTTCACTATGGTGAATCACTAAAACAATACAGAAATACACTACGGAAAAAGAAGGAACAGCACGTCAGAAATCAGCTCAATGTAATTGAAGACTCCATAGACTCTAACCAATTCTGGGAAAATTGGAAAACACTAAACAAACAACAACACGAAGAATTATCTATCCAAAATGGAGATGTATGGGTAAACCACTTCTCCAATCTTTTTGGCTCTATAACAAAGAATAAAGAGCAAAAACATATACATGATCAAATACAAATCCTAGAATCAACTATTAAAGACTACTATCTATCTATCTATCTATCTATCTATCTATCTATCTATCTATCTATCTATCTATCTATCTATCTATCTATCTATCTATCTATCTGTTGTAGTGGCTTCTGACGGAGGGAAAGGGACCTGACTGTTCTAACCGTGTCGAACTGTCACTAATACCTGGTTGGACTGGAATAAGGGATGAGAGAGTAATTAAAAATAGAAGTAGGAAGGAGTGAGAGAGGGAAGGTTGAGAGAGTGGGAGGGAAGGTAGTAAAAGAGGTGAGTAAGAGAGAGCAGGAAATGGAGAGGAAAGGGGAGTAGAGCAGAGAAGAGGAGTAAGAGAAATAAGGAGATGGAGAGAGAAGCAGAGAAGAGTGGAGGGAAGAAGAGAGGAGAACACAGGGGAGTGGAGAACAAGGGAGAGGAGAGAAGAGCAGATGAGAGGAGAGGAAAGGAATGGAGAGGAGAGGAGAGGATTGACCTTGAGAAAGGTCAGAGACACCTGCCTTGTCTCTGAGATTGTCACCCAAGCAGCAGCCGCCTCCCTCCCTCGCTCCCATCATGCTGCAGGACTGACTGTGAGGAGGCAGTTGCTAGGGCAACCTCTATGGTTGCCATGGAGATTATTATGTGTGAAGGATCAGTCAGTAGGACACAGACTGAGGGGACTTGTCCGAATCGCACTGCGCCTGCTTGCACGTGACTGCCTCTGTTAGTAACAAAACACATTCCAATACCAGTCTTCAAGATCCGCTCATGTTTGGTTAAGATTTCGCGACATGAAGTCTATGCAACATTACATTTTCTGTTTAGCCATATGGAACATATGTATCCTATTCATGCGTTGTCTTTTTCTCACCTGCATTCCAGCAGACATTGTGCAGGCAGGGTGTGTGACATCATCACCAACAGACGCAGAATGTGATGTATAAAAACGGCAGCTCTTCCACCATTGCTCCAACATGCTGTTGCTTTGCCAGGCTCCTGCAGTGGTTGTCTGTTGACAAGGTCATACCGTACCGTATGAATGTTGTATAGTAAACACATGTGTTCTTTAGGAATTGTATTTCACTATTTTACTGTAGATGTGTGATACATCAGTATCAAACACAATTCATATTTTGCTACATTGTTGACATTTTTGATTGAGGTTAGAACCGATGTACAGTATTCGTTTTTGTTTAGTTGTATGACCTGTATCCTGAATGAGGTATGGTGGTTCATATTAATAATAATAATTTGTTCTGTTTCACACATACTCAAGTGCGTATTACAGTTTTTGTCAATCACGTTGGTGCAATGTTCACAAGTATGTGGTACATTTTCAACAGTCTAAGCACAAAAATCTAAACTCTAAGTACATCTTCAATTGACTGAGTAGTACAACAAACAAATTCACAGTCACTTGTTCACTGCACCAAATCACTCCTTCAATTTGGAAGCGTATTCAACCTAAGTATCTGCTTTTCAAAATGCAATATTCACTGTACTTTTGATATAATTTGTTAACAATACAATTACTATTATTTTTATTCAGCACTTCAAAAAGCGCTTCAAAAAGAAAGTATCTTAGTTAGTTAGTTAAAAATGGTAGTTAAAATGACTTTATGGTGAGCCTGATGTATTGATGACTAAACTAAATGTTCTCATGGTATTTCACGGAAAACAGATTTTGCATGAGTGACTCAAGGGTGAAAGATGTGTTCAACTCCAATGAATGCACAATGAAAAGTTCTGAACATAAGATAGGGGGCATTACAAGTGTTATCAGGTTAGAGGTTTGTACTTAGAGTTTTGAAAATAAACGACTTATACCTGAAACAATGTGCCACAGTGATTGAAATAAAAACTTGAATGCGCATGTGTGAATTGGAAATGTTTGTTTTGTATTTCCCAACTCCGCCTGAGACACCCAGGGAGCAATTAGGGTTAAGTGCCTTGCTCAAGGGTACAAAGATCATTTTTTAATCTTGTCGGCTCGGGGATACAAACTAGATACCTTCCGGTTACTGTCCCAATGCTCTAACCACAGATAGAGTCAGATGTTTCACCAGATGTATAAATCTGAAGCCTCTGGTTGGAATTTCCACTCCCCACCAATATATGGTGAGGAGAGGAAGCTCGGCGGCCGTCAGTATGGGAGAGTATGGCACGAGTTGGAACTGGGCCGATATTATGCAGATTTTCTTCTCGAAGCCCAGTCTCATCAAAGCCTGATCTCACTACAGTTTTCTGTTCCCAAAACTACAATCTGTGCACTAAGTTTGTAGACATGATCCTTTGACAAAGTTTTAAAAAAAATGACATTTACAAGGAGTGCAAGGGCGAATTGAGTTATTGCACAAGGACATGCTAGAACGGGCCAATGGGATGTTGTTAGCTCATGCTTGGCTCTGCCAACCACCTTGCTTGTTCTGCTCCCATTGAAAATGACACAGATGAACTATGTTGGGTTAGTTATAAATATCTTTACTCTAACCACCAGGCTACCTGCTGCCCATTGTTTTGTTTTTCAAAACAATGTGTTAGATGTATTTTGCTAAAAAGGGGTTTGTACAGATTTCCTTTCTTATGGAGTATGATGTGCTATTTTTGGCATGGTATGAAATCCAGTTTTAACATTATTTCAGGGACACTATTCAAGCAATACCTCTAACTTCTGTCTTCTCCTGTTCTTGGTAATAATATCATGCTCTGCCTCTCTCCATCTCTTTCTTCCTCTCTCTATCCCTCTCTCCATCTCTCTCTCTGTTTACTCCCCCAGTTTAAGAGGATGTTGAACCGGGAGCTATCTCACCTGTCAGAGATGAGTCGTTCAGGGAACCAGGTGTCTGAATACATCTCCACTACCTTCCTGGGTGAGTCACACACCTCCCCTTTCACCTGCACTCCTGACTGGGTCTCTGTCTGTCTTCTATCCCTTATACACCTCAGTCCTCTAGAAAACTAACCAGAGCCCTATGTATGTGGCTCTGGTCAAAAGTAGTGCACTATACGGCTGCCATTTAGAAAGAGGGTTATATTTTAGTTAATACTGACCAGTATAATGCATTTATTGTTATATAACATTTATCCACACTATTAACCCCAATATGCTGTCATTACTCAAAACGTTTGAGGAAACGCGTTAAACTTAGTATATCTGAGTACAGTTACTTAAAGTGATTTTGTGTTATTAATCAAACTGATCGAGTTACTGTGAGCTTGTAGGGGTCCTGATTTGAGTTGTATCAGAGTAATGCCCCCTCTAAACCACGCCTCCAATATAATTTCCCAGTGCACCTTGCCTTTTTGAGTGAATTGTGGAATCGTCACACATGACTGTATATATCTCATAAGGCCTTAATTTGAGGCCTAGATTTACTCTAATACAGTGGCCTGAAACTCATGGTTGACAGGCCACATCAGGCCTGCAAATAAGGTGGCAAAATTCAGGGAACTTTCCCAAAATTTCCAGATTTTCAAAAAAATCTAGGTTGAAGGATTTCCAGCAATCTTCTAACCCAGATTTCTGGAAAACCTGGGAAATATACCAGACTTCTGCAACCCTACCTGCAAGTCACTTTATGCTGGCTTGCAAAGTGATGTGTAATTCCTATTGGAATCCAGCCAGAGTTAGGCTATCCAACAGTAGAACTGTGTATTCACTCACAACCTGCATTCATAATGACTGCCAGGGTTAGGAACCGTGTGAGGAGACTACCTAAGCCATTTAAATTGGAACAACCATTTCTGTAACGGGTGCAAAAAATCTAATTAATTTATTGGATTAGTTTAGAAAAATGTATGTTATTTAACTGTGTTTTACATAAGATGAATCAATCAATCACTCAATGTACATGCAAAAACACAGATATTAAAAACAATTCCCAAAAATCAACCTGCAGTAGAGCATGCTGGGATTTTTTTAAATTTGTTGTCATAACTTTAGAAAATTGAGTTAATGTGATTTCGTTTTGATTCAGTACCACATAAACATTTGATGTAATAATGACTTTGAGTTCAACTTACTAGAAGTATTTGAGTTAAAAAGGCCTTGGGGTTTACACTGCAGGCAGTCATTTAGACCCAGGTCTCTTTACAAGTGAGCCCTGTAATGATGCATACTATAGAGATATAGCACACTATAGCCTTTATAATAATAAGTTATAAATGCATGCTTATAACAAGCATTCAAAAGTATTGTAATTAACCTCTGACCTCCATGTCTCCTCCAGATAAGCAGAATGAGGTAGAGATCCCGTCTCCGACCCTGCGGGAGCGGGAGCGGGACAAGCCCATGTGTCATATCAGTGGAGTGAAGAAGCTGACACACAGCTCCAGCCTGTCCATCAACACCACCATGCCACGCTTCGGAGTCAAGACGGAACAGGAGGACGCACTGGCCAGGGTACTGTATACCTGTACTGGATCTGGGATCTGTGGACCCTTACACATACTCACACATGAACACTCGGTCACTTCGAAGATGATTTAAAATGACATATCCTGCTGAGACCCAGCCAAAAAAAGCTTTTTGAATTATTTATTTTTTGGGAGTGAAACAAACATTCTACAACATTTATTTTATTGTATGTGCACTGTAGTGGATATTATGATGCGGTGAATATTATATTTGTAAAATTTTACATTACAGTAAATATGTGTACAGTAGGTGAAAAACACAGGATATTTATACACAAGCTCTTATTTAGCTCTTATTTAATGTGAGTAAAATATATTACACTGCTCTGAAAACTCACCAAACTTTTCCACAGATACACTATACATACAAAAGTATGTAGACACTCCTTCAAATTAGTGGATTTGGCTATTTCAGCCACACCCATTGCTGACAGGTGTGTAAAATCGAGCACACAGCCATGTAATCTCCGTAGACAAACATTGACAGTAGAATTGCCTTACTGAAGAGCTCAGTGACTTTCAACGTGGCACCGTCATTGGATGCCACCTTTCCAACAAGTCAGTTCATCAAATTTCTGCCCTGCTAGAGCTGCCCCGGTCAACTGAAAGTGCTGTTATTGTGAAGTGGAAATGTCTAGGAGCAACAACGGCTCAGCCACAAAGTGGTAGGCCACACAAGCTCACAGAACGGGACTGCTGAGTACTGAAGCACGTAGCGTGTAAAAATCGTCTGTCCTCGGTTGCAACACACTACTGAGTTCCAAACTTCCTCTGGAAGCAACGTCAGCACAATAACTCTTAGTCTGGAAACCCATGAAATGAGTTTCCATGGCCGAGCGGATGCACAAAAGCATAAGATCACCATGCACAATGCCAAGAGTCGGCTGGAATGGTGTAAAGCACGCCACCATTGGCGAGATTTACGCTTCATTATCTGGCAGTCTGATGGACAAATCTAGGTTTGACGGCTGTCAGGAGAACGCTAACTGCCCCAATGCATAGTGTCAACTGTAAAGTTTGCTGGAGGAAGAATGATGGTCTGGAGCTGTTTTTCTTGGTTCAGGCTAAACACTACAGCATACAATGACATTCAAGATGATTCTGTGCTTCCAACTTTGTGGCAAAAGTTTGGGGAAGGCCCTTTCCTGTTTCAGCATGACAATGCCTCCGTGCACAAAGCGCGGTCGATACAGAAATGGTTTGTTGAGAATGGTATGGAAGAACTTGACTGGCCTGCACAGAGCCATGACATCAACCCTAGTGAACACCTTTGGGATGAATTGGAACGCCGACTGCAAGCCAGGCGTAATCGCCCAACATCAGTGCCCGACCTCAATAATGCTCTTGTGGCTGAATGGAAGCAAGTTCCCACAGCAATGTTCCAACTGCTAGTAGAAAGCCTTCCTAGAATAGTGGAGGCTGTTATAGCAGCAAAGGGGGGACCAACTCCATATTAATGCACATGATTTTGGAATGAGACGTTCGACAAGAGCAGGTGTCCACATACTTTTGGTCATGTACTGTATTTACTTACTGGAAACAATTTGAATATCAAACTCACAAAAATGATGATTACCCAATTACATACATGTACTTTCTTTTTTAAATAAAATGTGCTAAATTGAGATGGCAGCCATTTTTTTAAACAGGATGAGAAAGTACAAAGTCACACCCCCCACATGATATCATTGAATACCCCAGAATGTCCTCTCAAAGGTACAACAGGATTTAACACAGTGGCATGTATGGCCTCAGCGATACGGCCCAAAAAAATCAATCTCCATTAGAGTGGACAAAAATGAATTGCTTTGATTTATTGATCTGTATTAGTCTCTGGAGGGATTAAATGGAGTCATATGTCAAGTCAAATTCTGGGTATGTGTAAATTTACTTGGCAAATAAAGGTGATTCTGTTTCTGATGTCTGTTGACCAGGAGCTGGATGACTTGAATAAGTGGGGCCTTAATATCTTTCGTCTGGCTGAGTTCTCCAATAATAGGCCTCTCAGCTGCATCATGTTTGCCATCTTCCAGGTGGGTGAAAAGCAGTGGTTTTATCCATTAGATTTTCAGTAAGAGTGGTCATATAGACTTAATGTAGACTTTGCTGTTCGAATACGTGTATAGGAGTGTTTGTGTGACACTGTTTTCCTTCCCTGTAGGAGAGGGATCTGTTGAAGACGTTTCGAATCCCTGTCGACACGTTTGTGACCTACGTTATGACCCTGGAGGACCACTACCATGCCAACGTGGCCTACCACAACAGCCTCCACGCCGCTGACGTCACACAGTCCACCCACGTCCTGCTGTCCACACCGGCTCTGGACGTAAGAACCAAATTTCACCCCACACTGAGGCTACGTCTAAGAACAACTAACTTGAAGCACACAGGTGCACTTTAACTCCCATCGCACATCCATGTCCTGTAGGGTGTTCTAAAATGTGACTAGTTACACTGTGTTCTATCTCTCTCTCTGTCAGGCTGTGTTCACTGATCTGGAGATCCTGGCTGCGTTATTTGCTGCTGCCATCCATGATGTGGATCATCCTGGCGTGTCCAACCAGTTCCTCATCAACACCAGTGAGTCCTTACAGTGGAGATAGGAGGAGACAGGACGCTGTACAGTACACTGCATTATAACTGAATAAGGCTCCCTGAACCACATCTCAGTTGAGCTCAGCTCACTAGTCAGTGTAGCACAGCTGATAACGTAAAAAGAAAATGCCAGAGTCAGCACTGTAATGTGAAAAGGTTACTAGTGGGGTGTGTCTACAGGTGCTCTGACCTAGTATGTGTTCTGTACTGACCCGCTGTGTTCTGTCTGTTCTCTCCCCCAGACTCGGAGCTGGCTCTGATGTACAACGATGAGTCAGTCCTGGAGAACCACCACCTGGCCGTGGGCTTCAAGCTGCTCCACGAGGACAACTGTGACATCTTCCAGAACCTCAGCAAGAGGCAGAGACAGAGCCTGCGCAAGCTCGTTATCGATATGGTGAGGCTCCTGCCCCTCCCACTCACCCACTAATGGGCTGATCCGCTGGCTCAGTAAGGGGCGGGGCTTATAAGAGTTATTTAAATGTTATTTTCTGATGTTTTTTATGTTTTTGTTTGACCTCCTCCTTTAATTGACCTCTCAAGGTGTTGGCGACGGATATGTCCAAGCACATGAGTTTGCTGGCTGATCTGAAGACCATGGTGGAGACGAAGAAGGTGACCAGTTCAGGAGTGCTCCTGCTCGACCACTACAATGACCGCATCCAGGTGAGCTTTCCCCTCTGACCTCTAAACATAAGCTGGAGAAAATTCACAACGCCTACCGTGCACTGGTGAGACCTGACCTTATGTGTGTGTTTGCAGGTGCTGAGGAACATGGTGCACTGTGCGGACCTAAGTAACCCCACCAAGCCCCTGGTCGTGTACAGAGAGTGGACTGAGCGCATCATGGAGGAGTTCTTTAGACAGGGGGACAAGGAGAGGGAGAGAGGCATGGAGATCAGCCCCATGTGTGACAAACACACTGCTTCTGTGGAGAAGAGTCAGGTTAGGAAACTTATATACGCTTTCTTAATAATGATTGATGTTTATAAATGTCATCTCATGTTGCTTACACAAATTCCTTAGCCGTGTAATGTGCTTGTTATTAGTGTGATGTTCGTTAGTGTCTTTGATTCTCCTGGTGTTGTGTGCTGTAGGTGGGCTTCATCGACTACATCGTGCACCCTCTGTGGGAAACATGGGGGGACCTGGTGCACCCTGACGCCCAGGACATCCTGGACACTCTGGAGGACAACAGGGACTGGTACCAGAGCACCATCCCCCAGAGCCCCATCTCCCCACCCCCAATCCCCCTCGGCCCAGACAAGAGGCTCAACGCCTGTATCGACAAGTTCCAGTTCAAGCTCACCTTGGATGACGACACAGAGGGAGGACAGGAGGAGGAGGAGGAGGAGGAGGAGGAGGAGGAGGAGGAGGAGGAGGAGGGGAAAACCACCCCCAATCACATGGTGCTGGACTGCAGTCAGGGAGAGGAGGAAGACAAGAAAGAAGAGGAGGAAGGAGAGGACGTGTTAAAGGATGAAAGGGAAGGAGACATCATCGAGGAGGAAGGGGAAGTAGGGATGGAGGAGGAGGTGGAGAAGAGGGGAGTTATTCAGCAAGCTCAGTCAGGAGTGGAGATACACTCTGACACAAGCCCCGTGGAGGACGGCGAGGAGGAAGACTCCTCCTCACCAGCTGATGACACATGAGTCCCGCTCCTCTCTCCCTGGCCACACCCCACATGCACACACCACGCCCCTGTTGTCCATCCTTTATTTCCAATGGCCAAAACCCAAGATCAAATAAGACTACATAAACAATAGACCTTTAAATCTATTTTTCAAAAAGGGAACACAAATAATATTGCTTAAAGAAAAGCTATTTACACAGCAACTGTAGATTTGGAGTGGGAGCTGGAGGTGTTTCATAGCTGATGCTATGAGGAACAGCTATGAGGACAAAGAGGAACATAGAGAAGCATTAATAATGGGCCATTGAAGACAGTGTAGCACTGGAACTGAAACACACACATAAACATGCACAAACTCACCTCCACACACAAACACACCTCACTCACACACTTTGATTCATGGGGAAAAAAACTCTGAAGTCTGCACACGAGAATGTGTGTGTTTGTGTGTTTGCGCGTGCCTATGTGTGCGTGTGTGTTTAGAGGACTCTGATTGGTAACGAATCTCTTTGGAAAAAGCCATCTCTATATGGAGTATTAACTAGTGTCAGTCAGTATTACTAGTTCATGTTTGTTAGAATTCAACAAGAACTCTGTTTTTTTCTGAGTGACTTATTTTCCATTTCTGTCGGAAAGAAAACTACAGATATCTATCTATAGAGGAGGAGTGGCACGAGAAAAGAAGAGAGGATTACGTTTAATAAAGAAAGGAAGATGCTGTGATGAGGGGACCTGAGGGTCCCGCCTCCATTTTCCCATTTTCCCTTTATGAAGAAGTGCTACCGGTGCAAGATGGCTGTGTGCCTTTCTGGAAACACCAGCTCCTGAAACATGAAGCTGTCGTGAAGCAATGCATCGTGGGACAGGAGTGTCTGCTTTTGTCTTCATTTTTGATTGTCTCTTGTTCAAAGATCTATTATAACTGTTCATAATTTAGTGTGTGTGTGTGTGTGTGTGTGTGTGTGTGTGTGTGTGTGTGTGTGTGTGTGTGTGTGTGTGTGTGTGTGTGTGTGTGTGTGTCACATGATCAGTCCGTTTCTGTGGTGACAGGTTTTCAGCTGTAAGTCTTCCTTTGTTGCTTTTCAAGTTGATGAGACGTTTCAGAACTCGTAGATAAGGAGAAGTCACTATCACTACACCACCACACCTGCTGCTTGTGGACTCTCCAGTTTTTACATATGAAAATTATTTGACTTTTTTACTTTCTGAGGATAAGCCATGAGATACTTTAGAGTATATGTTCTGCCTGTTTTCTATTTATTATCGTTTGTTGCTAAATATGTTTGAAGGATTAGGATAATATCATCAGCAGCACAAATTCACATTCCATCTCTTACCCACTCACACTGTATTTATTCACCAGTCTCTTCTCGCTTACTGCATCAGTTGTCACCAAAGCAACAGATTGGAAACTGATGAGGTTAGAGATGCTTTGACGGGGCAGACTGAGAGGATTTTGTCAGGGTGATTTTAGGATTGGAGGGAATCGAAAACAACGAGCTTGGCCAGAAAGGAGGCTGTTCAGACAGTCACACACAGCCATTCTTGTTACGTTTTAAGCTTTTCTGCCTTAATGTCAAATGCAGGATACATACCTGCCACTATGTAGATTTATAAGATAAATTCAAAATATCCTAGTATATTTATACCATGTCTGTATGCCTCTATCTGTGAGTGTCTGTGTGTCTATACACAATGTACCCAGCATCAGCATATGGACAGGAACATTTTATGGGCAATATTAAGAATGTGTTGTGTCAGTTACGAGGGCACAATAAATAGGCCAATTTAGCTCCAGGGAATGCAGGTCAAATGAGTGGTAAACATTAACTGTTGCAGACCGGATGTCGAGTAAGTATATTTTCTCACAATACTTTTTCTGGTTGAAAATAACGAGAGAGAGAGAGAGACTGAGAGAGAGATAGAGAGAGACTGAGAGAGAGAGAGAGACTGAGAGAGAGAGACTGAGAGAGAGAGAGACAGAGAGAGAGAGAGAGAGACTGAGAGAGAGAGAGAGAGACCTTTCTCTTGTCATGTGTTGTGTGTCATCACTCACTAGAATCACCATCCTGGCTGTATGAGGTCATGGTCACAGGATTGATCAGCACACAGCTTGAATAGGTCTCAGTTTGACTTGGAGTTGTTCACAGGGTAAAAAACAACAACATAAGTATAGCTGGTTTCTGCTGGTCGGTAACGTAGCTCGTCTAAAGAACAGCCTGTGCCTGATGGAACAGAGGCCTGAGATCCGTCCAGTCCAGCTCTGTGATTGGTTGGAGCAGCATTGCGGTGTCACCGCACAGGCCTTTAATTGTTGGAATGGGAATCCAAGTTACTGTCTCAGTACCTGGAGAAGGAGATTCCCATGAAGCTTCCCCCTGTCTTTGAAGATATACGGCTTTGTTTATCTGGCTTTTTGTTTGGTCATGAGCTATAAAAACAAATAAATATTTGATTGCCATTTTAACACAATACTGTAGCGATCATTTCTTATTAAGAAATTATTCTGTTGATGAATTGCTGCCATTCTTTTTAAATATTGAAAAGAAAACCATGGAAAATACCACAAGTGTTTTCTTTGAACAGTTTGTGTACAGTTTTTATTTTTGTATCATTCTGGTGGATGGTGTAGAAACGGAACTATAATGACATATTGAAAATATAACTCTTAGCATTATCACAGCTTGTTTTGTATATTTTGTAATGTTGGATTGTAAATTAGAAATGTATTCAGGTCATTATCATTGATAATTAACCATGTTTAGTTTTAAGAAAATAACTAAATCAGTAAAACACTACTGGCCACACCATCACGCTTTCCTTCTCTTTTTCTGTCCTCATCTTTCCTCTGTCTTTCTCTTTTGTGCTATCATTTTTCTCACACAGAGAAATGTGTAAATTTCATTATTTGATTAATTAGATGGATTGGATGAATCAGGATTAGATTAATCATCAGAAAAAGTAAAATGTTTTGTACCAGAACTTTATTTTAAGGGAGGTTGTAGGGTAGACAATGTGGTTTTAAAGTAATATGTGGGTACAGTATGTGTTTGTTGGAGGATTTGGTAGTTATGTCTCTCACTGGTTCCGTTGGACCTAGTTTCAAGCCTTCGTTTTTTTCTATTGTGCTATTCCATGTTTGCCCATTCCATATTGCTCAAGTCATAATCAATGAAAACTATTCATTATCAATATGCCATGTAGGAGTGATTGTGAGTAATTGACAGATGTGTATGGGTGAAGCGAGAGGTAAAAAACAAGAGGGTTCTGAGAGAGACATTGTGTAGCCATTTTGAAATGAGCACCTCCACTTCTTGGTCACTTTTGTCATATTAGACTCCATCCGAGAACAATTATCTGGGCTTTAAATCATGTGTTACTTGTTCACAAGTTAGGAAAATTATATAAATGGAAAAAACACCATGAAATGATTGTAATATTTGTAAATTATATTGCTGTAATGTGTAAAATGTGTCCAAGTTATTTTTTATTATATTATTTTTATGAAAGGTTTTCTTCTGAGAGAGCTGAGGTGTTATTTTGTGAATAAAATGCATTTAATAAGCAAACAGCTATATAATACAATTATATATCAGTATATTTTTATTTTATTTCACTGTTCGGTACTGTAAAGTGTGTTAAAATTACAAATAAAGGAAGATTTTTTATAATATAAGCAAAGAGAAATACTGTGGCTACTGTGTGTGCTTAATAATGGTATCAGAGATTATAAAAAAGGAGTAGACTAAAAGGTCAAGGTCTTCAATAGTCTGGTTTATTGTGGTTTATAAAGTGAATGTGAATACTATGCTTCCACACCATTTTTTTTTTCTCGGGAGAATCAGTGTATGAGTAGGCCTACATGTTTATCAAAGACTATCTAAATGATTAGTAATAATGGGCTACAGAGACTTCCATTGCACACCATGAGGATTCTCAATATATATGATAAACCCCTTCGCAGGAATTGATGGACTCATTTCAGCCTGACAGTTTCAGGCTATGCTGTCTAATTATTTGGCTTGCCTTGATCATAGCTACCTCTCTTATAATTATGAAGTATTGTCAGTGGTGGAAAAAGTACTGTATTATCATACTTGAGTAAAAGTAAAAATACCTTAATAGAAAATGACTCAAGTAAAAGTGAAAGTCACCCAGTAAAAGAGTACTATGGTAGTATTTAGTTTTAAATATACTTAAGTATCAAAAGTTAAAGTATACATAATTTCAAATTCCTTATATTAAGCAAACCAGATGGCACTATTTTCTTGTTTTTTACATTTACGGACAGCCAGGCGCTATCTCCAACACTCAGACATAATTTATAAATTAAGTATGTGTGTTTAGTGAGTCCGCCAGATCAGAGGGATCTTTTCTTGATAAATGCATATATTGGACCATTTTCCTGTCCTACTAAGCATTCAAAATGTAACGAGTACTTTTGGGTGTCAGGGGAAATGTATGGAGTAAAAAGTACATTATTCTTTTTAGGAATGTAGTGAAATAAAAGTTGGCAAAAATATAAATAGTAAAGTACAGAATCGGCCAAAAACTACTTAAGTAGTACTTAAAAGTATATTTACTCAACCTCTACGGGGTGTCCCCCCCGTAGAGGTTGATCTAACATAGGCTAATGTGATTAGCATGAGATCGTAAGAAAATGAAAAAATCCCAGGACATAGACGTATCTGATATGGGCAGAAAGCTTAAATTCTTGTTAATCTAACTGCACTGTCCAATTTACAGTAGCTATTAAAGAAAACCATGTTATTGTTTGAGGAGAGTGCACAATTATGAACTTAAAAATGTATTAATAAACCAATTAGGCACATTTTGGCAGTCTTGATACAACATTTTGAACAGATGTGCAATGGTTCATTGGATCAGTCTAAAGCTTTGCACATACACTGCTGCTATCTAGTGGCCAAAATCTAAATGGCGCCTGGGCTGGAATAATACATTATGGCTTTTCTCTTGCATTTCAAAGAAGATGGTACAAAAAAATTGTATTATCTTTTACCAGATCTAATGTGTTATATTCTCCTACATTCATTTCACATTTCCACAAAACTCAAAGTGTTTCCTTTCAAATGGTACCAAGAACATGCATATCCTTGCTTCAGGTCTTGAGCTACAGGCAGTTAGATTTGGGTATGTCATTTTAGGCTCAAACTGAAAAAAAGTGTACTTTAGACAACTAAGTATTTTGACAGACACACACGTCTGCAACCTCAAATCCACATAACATGGTCAAAAGAGGTTCTCCACCCTCTCTGACGTGACTGCTTCCAACTCATTAACCATCATGCACCACGCCACAAGTATTCTCCAATCACAGGTCGGATTCGAGAGCTAGTCCAATCAGAGGAAAACACTACAGTGCATGAGCGCACGAGACGTTTCCTGAAGCATTGCGGAAGAGAGGTAGTGAATGATTAGTCATATTTTTACTTCGAAAATAACGATTTCTATAAGGGTTTTTAGCATTTTTTTCACATTTTATTGTGAACGTGATACTTTATTGCATATACAACATTCATAAATATTGTTCAAAAGGAAGTTTGTACCGCGTTAAATCAAGACCGGTGATAGCTAGCTGCTACTACTGTAGTCCCATCAGCTAACTTAACGTTACTTAGCTAAGTTAACGTTACCTATCTTTACATGTATTGAATTATGACTAAATGATTCTGAAAATGTCGTTCTAACGCAATGTATCAGAGGTTTCATATGGGGCCGACTGTTTCAATGTTGTGAATGATGGTGTGTCTGAGGACTAGCTGTATTGGGTTCAAGTACATTGTCTAATGCCTTGAGTTATGTTTGCAGGAGCGCCGCGAATTCCTGAAAGTGTAGCTGGGCCCCGTTGATACTGCATCATGTCTTGTGCGCTTCTACTGTTGTTGATGAGCTTGGCTTTGGCGATACGCACTGGCGCAGCGGTGGAGATCCAGCGTCCACGCGGAGTACCGCTATCAAGTGAGTTGGCATCTGATTCTAACCCGAATTCAGACAAATAACGTTATGGTTCTTATCACAGCCAGTGAGGTAGGCCTAGTCTATTGCAGTCTATGCTATTTTAGCTTTCAGAATCCCATTGTGAGCATGGATTTTAACCTGGCAGGTGTGCATTGTCTCTCAGATTTGCTCTTATGTACCCAACCCTTACCTGTCCCCATCGATCCCGACAGAGAGACAGTTCTATGAGGAGAACAAGCCCTTTACCTGTTTGGACGGCTCCAGCACCATCCCCTTTGACCGGGTCAACGATGACTACTGCGACTGCAGGGATGGCTCGGATGAACCAGGTACAGTATCGCTCACGTCTCATCAATAAAGCCAGACTGAACCCACTATCAAGACACTACACACTACTGTGCACAGTTATCACTAAGGTCTTGACTGTAATGAATGTCTTTGCATTTTTTCTACAGGTACTGCTGCCTGCCCCAACGGCAGCTTCCACTGCACCAATGCTGGCTTCAGACCCACCTTCATCCCTTCCTCCCGGATCAACGACGGCATCTGTGGTAAGGACATGGTCACAGTATCTTTCCATGGATCAGTCGTCCCGTTCTCTCAGAGTTTTTTGTTGTTGTGTGTAAGTGCTGTGTGCTGATGAAGTGTGTTCTCCTCAGATTGCTGTGACACGACAGACGAGTACAACAGTGGTGCCACTTGTCAAAACACCTGCAGGTGAGCAGTAGTAAAATGTACAGCATTCTGCAAACATTTAATATTGACTACAACACTAACATTGGCCTTTGTGTTGCCGAATGATTCCTCCACTGTGTGCCCAGTATGTGTGTGTGAAGACTGATTGTGTTGGCTGTGTGACCCCTAGGGAGATGGGGCGCAAGGAGAGGGAGAGTCTGCAGATAATGGCTGAGATCACCAAGGAAGGCTTTATGCTCAAACAACAACTGATACATGAAGCTAAAAGGGGACAGGAGGACAAACAGGTAAGAGACTAACCAACCAAAGGGTGTGAAAAGGGTAGTAGATGTATTTGGGGTTGATTAGGCAGCGGACATGGCTAGGGCCTATACAGAGACCATTTCATATATAGAGGGATTGGTATAAATCCTTGCCGTTGAATGTGTTCATGAAATGACAAGACTTTGTATGTTTCAACGTTTTTTGTAAATACTTCTATCCATGTGTTTGCAGGGCAAGTTGACTGAGCTTCAGGGTAGTAAGAAGGGTCTGGAGGAGAAGGTGGAGGCTCTGAGGACTGTGAAAGAAACAGCGGAGGATCCAGAGAAAGAGGCTAAAGAGCTCCACCTGAAGGCTTGGGAGGGTAAGTACACTGGTATTACACTGGAAACCATTATCTCTCTGCTTTTAACCAATGCACAATTCTCTCAATGTATGTTTTCTTCACAAAAAAAAAATGTTTTTGTGCTATTCGGTAAAACCAAGATATTTAAGTATATTCATATAGTTAGGGTATATTTAAAAAAACAGAAATACTGTTAAATGTTAAATGCCCAGTGCAAATCGTCTCTCCAGTCAGATATATTTTCCAACGTCTTTGATGTAGTTAACTTAATGAATTGGAAGTCAATTACAAAAGTCCTGTTGAAGATTTCTCTTTCTAAGTTGTATGTGATTGATTTGATTTTTGTCTGTTTCAGAACAAAAAGAACTAATCCGTATGGAGAAGGACAAAACTAGAATGGCTGAGGCTTTTCTGGAGCTGGATGATGACGCAGATGGCTAGTGAGTGTGTAGTGTAACTGAAAGCGTTGGAGATATTCCGAGATATTTCAGTGTGATTCAGTGAGTGACTAATACGGTGTTTTTGTTATTCCCAGTGTTTCTGTGGCTGAGCTGCAGTCCCATCTAGAGCTGGATCCAGATTCAGATGGCTCTCTGACAGAAACAGAGACTCAGGTAAGATGTCTGTCATCTTCCTCCCCAAGTCAAGATAATAATTTCTATCACACTAGTAAATTACAGGGATGCAAACTAGTCTCCTTTTGGCAAAATTCGCAGTTTTGAATCCAAAATAGGTGATCTATGTGCTTCGTGTAGATCCAATGAGACGAGGCTGGGTGGCTTTGGATGACTACTGGCTGTATGCGAACGAGTGATGCGCGTTTGGAGAAATACTGTTTGTATCCAAGGTTCAGCCAATCCTTCACATAACAACAGAATGCAGCACGCAATTGAAGAGAGAAAAGACAACCAATTTGCTAGTTACAGCATCAGCGCGCACTCTGGAAAGGCAGTTGGCCAGTTAACTTACAGCAGCGCGTCCCCTGAACGATATCGAAGAGGTAGGTGAGAAGCCTGACCACGGAGATGGGGGTGAGAAGGTGATGAAGCGTACTTCATGAGCTGTAACTGAAAAACAACTGGCATTTGGAAAGTTTGAGGTGAGGTAGAAAGTGTGGTAGAACAAGTATTGTTAGCATTGTTAAGGATCTTGCGAGCTGGATCGAATTATCCGTTAGCTAGCCAGAGAAATGTTGAGCAACGTTATCCAACTTAACTGATTAAATAATTGAGTTTATGGTGTGAAAATTAGCTGGCTAATAAAGTCCAACAGCTAACGTTAGCTAACAACCTAACCAATTCGCTATAGTATTAACTCGTAACGTTATACGACTCCTTGCTGTTCCTCAAGTTACAACGCGTTAGTTGCTTACTGGACCTTGGCAATCTGTGTGAAATGTTAGCTAGTTAACGAACTAATGTTTTCCTTCTACAGTATGTGGTTAATTTTCAGAATGAGAGAATTAGGTGAAAATGAGGCGTTGCTTGTTAAACAGCTTAGTGCAGCTGGAGCCTGGCTTAAGCTGGATGCCACTATAGAGGTGAAAGAAACACCACACACTTTCCCTCTTTCTCACTTTTTCAATACAGTGGATGAAAGGGGTATGCCAGGTGTACTATCTGCCTGAAAGAGATCAATTATGCCAACAAAGGGTATCATGCTGTGCTGTGTAGAACAGATGTCCACAGGCATAAAGTGTGCAATGTAGCCCAAAGATATTGCTTTTGTTGTGTTGAACTTGACAGTAACACGTGTGTGAGTGAGGGGGGATTATTATGTTTTTACTTAGTGAATGTTATATTTGCACACATGTAGCCTTGTGCACTTGATCAATGTCTACTATAGTGGCCACTAATAATAGAGCAAAAATAGAATGCCTGTTTGTTTCATTTTATTTCTACTTTAAGGTTGTTTCCCACGTGCAATATTTTTAATATTTTATCCCTTTTTTGTCCCCAATTTCGTGGTATCCAATTGGTAGTAGTTGCAGTCTTGTCTCATCGCTGCAACTCCTGTACGGACTCGAAGGTCGAGAGCCATGCGTCCTCCGAAACACAACCCAACCTAGCCGCACTGCTTCTTGATACAACGCACATCCAACCCGGAAGCCAGCCGCACCAATGTGTCGGAGGAAACACCATACACCTGGCGACCTGGTCAGCGTGCACTGTGCCCGGCCTGCCACAGGAGTCGCTAGTGCGTGATGAGACAAGGATATCCCTTCCGGCCAAACCCTCCCTAACCCGGACGACGCTGGGCCAATTGTGCGTCGCCCAATGGACCTCCCGGTCGCGGCCAGCTGCGACAGAGCCTGGGCTCGAACCCAGAATCTCTGGTAGCACAGCTAGCACTGCGACCCGGGAGGCCACCCAAGTGCAATATTTACAGTTGAAGTAGGAAGTTTACATACACCTTAGCCAAATACATTTAAACTCAGTTTTTCACAATTTCTGACATTTAATCCTAGTAAAAATTCCCTGTCTTAGGTCAGTTAGGATCACCACTTTATTTTAAGAATGTGAAATGTCAGAATAATAGTTGAGAGTGATTTATTTCAGCTTTTATTTCTTTCATCACATTCCCAGTGGGTCTGAAGTTTACATACACTCAATTAGTATTTGGTAGCATTGCCTTTAAATTGTTTAACTTGGGTCAAACATTTCGGGTAGCTTCCCACAATAAGTTGGGTGAATTTTGGCCCATTCCTCCTGACAGAGCTGGTGTAACTGAGTCAGGTTTGTAGGCCTCCTTGCTCGCACATGCTTTTTCAGTTCTGCCCACAATTTTTCTGTAGGATTGAGGTCAGGACTTTGTGATGGCCACTCCAATACCTTGACTTTGTTTTCCTTAAGCCATTTTGCCACAACTTTGGAAGTATGCTAAGTCATTGTCCATTTGGAAGACCCAAGCTTTAACTTCCTGACTGATGTCTTGAGATGTTGCTTCAATATATCCCTCTAATTTTCCTTCCTCGTGATGCCATCTATTTTGTGAAGTGCACCAGTCCCTCCTGCAGCAAAGCACCCCCACAACATGATGCTGCCACCCCCATGCTTCACGGTTGGGATGGATTTCTTCGGCTTGCAAGCCTCCCCCTTTTTCTTACAAACATAATGATGGTCATTATGGCCAAACGGTTCTATTTTTATTTCATCAGACCAGAGGACATTTCTCCAAAAAGTATGATCTTTGTCCCCATGTGCAGTTGCTAACCGTAGTCTGGCTTTTTTATGGCGGTTTTGGAGCAGTGGCTTCTTCCTTGCTGAGCGGCCTTTTAGGTTATGTCGATATAGGACTCGTTTTACTGTGGATATAGATACTTTTGTACGTGTTTCCTCCAGCATCTTCACAAGGTCCTTTGCTGTTGTTCTGGGATTGATTTGCACTTTTTGCACCAAAATACATTCATCTCTAGGAGACAGAACATGTCTCCTTTCTGCGTGGTCCCATGGTGTTTATACTTGCGTACTATTGTTTGTACAGATGAACATGGTACCTTCAGGCGTTTGGAAATTGCTCCCAAGGATGAACCAAATTGTGGAGGTCTAAAAAAATAAATTATCTGGGGTCTTGGCTGATTTTTCTTTTGATTTTCCCATGATGTCAAGCAAAGAGGCACTGAGTTTGAAGGTAGGCCTTGGAATACATCCACAGGTACACTTCCAATTGACTCAAATGTTGTCAATTAGCCTATCAGAAGCTTCTAAAGCCATGACATAATTTTCTGGAATTTTCCAAGCTGTTTAAAGGCACAGTCAACTTAGTCTATGTAAACTTCTGACCCACTGGAATTGTGATAAGTGAAATTATCTGTCTGTAAACAATTGTTGGAAAAATGATTTGTGTCATGTACAAAGTAGATGTCCTAACCGACTTGCCAAAACTATAGTTTAACAAGAAATTTGTGGAGTGGTTAAAAACCGAGTTTTAATGACTCCACCCTAAGTGTATGTAAACTTCCGACTTCAACTATAGATGTGTGTGGTCACAAGCATTATATTTTAAAGGCTGTTATGGCTAACTGCAATATTAGTGTATTGTTTTTTTCCCTCGGGATTTGAGTGTCATTTGCAGTAAAGTCTAGGCAACAAATTACATTTGATTGCTTTCTTTACATTTTTTTGCTGTGAGTTAGGTTCACATGAACCACTTTTTATTTTACTCACAGAGATTGACATATTAATGAAGTCAAAATGATCTTGCTTACCCAAAGCATTTGCATGTACTTGTTTTGAGTTGCCCAGAAAATACATCACGGTCATTTGTCTTGTATCAAGATATTCTGACTTGTATCGTGCCTTTGTAGGTTAAAATGAGCACATGATCTGCCAGTGCAGTAAGATGTCTTATTAAGATAATAAAAAAAAATATTATTTCAAGATAGACGTCTTACCCTTTTTCTGATTTGCTAATCCATTCCCGCAGGGATTGCTGGGAGGAGCAGACAAAGTGGACACGTCTGCATTTGAAACTGTGTGGAGCGGCATCAAAGACAAGTACCTGTCAGAGGTCAGCACCACATGAACACTTATGTTCCAGAGTCATTTCCATATCTTAGTAGAATGGTCTGTGTCCTGGAGCCTCAGATTGGGTGTCTAGGCTGGGTTACTGTCGAGCACTTTGTGAGAAATGTACTTTAAAGGGCTATATCAGTGTGTGTGATTTGGTTGATGTGACCGTGTAGGTGTCTCAGGGCCAGTCTGACCCCCCTGCCCCAGTGGAGACCCCCCAGGAGGAGGAGACCAGGGACTTTGTCTCTGACCATGACTCTGACCACTACCCCGAGGATTACGCTGGAGAGGAGGAGGATGTGGAGGACGACGAGGAAGATGATGATCACGAGGAGGAGGAGGAGGAAGAAGAGAAGGTAGTTGGCAATCCTCACATTGGAGGGGAAGGGCCTGAACTAGGCTAGTATTGGAGGGCTTGGGTGGTCAGTTGTCCCAGTAACGTAACGCGTGTTTGATTATCAGGTCCCTCCCACCGTGCAGACCCCAGAGAAAAGAGAGGACGATGAGGTGTCCATGCCACCGTACGACACAGAGACCCAGAGCCTTATTGATGGTGCATACAGTCATCTGTTTTACAGTCTGGGCTTAGTCCCGCACTACCTTAAACAGGGACACAATTTGTGTTTCTCTGAATATACAAAGTAGGGGGTTCAGATCATATTAAGCGTAAATGTCTGAATTGTGATTTTCCGTGCTGTGGAATTGTATGTCTCATTGGTCTGTCCTTTTTGAGGTTGTGCTTCGTTGTCTTTGTTCCTCAGCTGCCCAGAAAGCCAGGGATGATTTTGATGAAGCTGAGAGGGCTCTCCGGCAAGTGGACGATCAAATGAAGTGAGTTTGCAACCACAATGCTTAATCTCTGCTGGCTTTGGCAACAACTGTATGTTAGTCCTTGCAACACAAAAACATCTCATGATGATACTCAACATGCAAACACTACACAGGCATACAAGTGCAGGCTGTATTATTAGGTTTGAAAACACAAATGAATGTACCCTGTGTCTGCAAGTGAATCATTAATCTGTGATCCTGAATTTATTTGGATCTGCAGGAATCTTGAGAAGGAGATTGGTTTTGACTTTGGGCCAAGTGCAGAATTTGCATACCTCTACAGCCAGTGCTACGAATTATCCACAAGCGAGTACGTATACTTCATCTATCTTTGTAAATACCCATAGTTTGTTTATGCCTTCGTGAGAGAAATAATGTGTTAATGTGAAACTGTTTGAGTCTACCAAAGATTACATCTAAGACTGTGCCCCTCTTCTTTTTCATCAGGTACATCTACAGGCTGTGTCCGTTCAATAGGGTCTCCCAGAAACCTAAGTTTGGGGGTTCAGAGACCAACCTTGGGTAAGAGAACCTCCTTAATTTTACCGGAGCCTTTAACTGTTCAAATGACTGTGGTCCTTCTAAAACCGTTAGGAATGTTAGTGGTCATTCTCTCTGTCTCTGTCCTCGTTGTAGCTTGTGGGGACAATGGGCTGGTCCTGAAGACAATTTATACTCAGTGATGAAGTATGACCATGGGCAGGGGTGCTGGCAGGGACCCAACAGGTCCACCACAGTAAGTCTCTATCTTCTCCAGTCCACTTCCCTCCCAGCCCAATGCTGGACCTTTATGACAGTCTAATATGCTGAGAGCATATGAAGCGTATTAAGTCAAATCACGTTTCATACGGTGCGGGGGTGCTGGGTGGGGGAATGTGCATGATAATTCACACAATCTGTGCACACTAAGTGCACAGGTCGCTACTCTTGAGGTACTGCTGACCCACTACATGTCCTGTGAATATAGTGAAGGGTTAATGTTGTCCCTCTGTGTGGGTCAGGTGAAGCTGACGTGTGGGAAGGAGACGGTGGTGACGTCCACGTCAGAGCCCAGTCGCTGTGAGTACCTCATGGAGTTCACCACCCCTGCTGTGTGCCAGGAGCCAGCCAGCCTGGACGAAGTCCTGCACGGACACACAGAGCTGTAGCGTTCCCCACCAACAGGTAGCTACAAGCCAGGCCCATTTGACTTATAGAGCAGTAGAGCACTTTATAATTACATGTACAGTATTTATAAAAAGTTGATATCCACATGTTCGGCCTGGCACGGTAATTGTTTAATCATGTACCCTACAATTATGGACAACAACCACTGGGGGGGGGGGGGGAATGACCTTCATAATCGTTTTAATACATACATTTTTTAAACTTCAAGTTGTCTGTCAATCATCACTACTCTGCATGTCTGTCTTGAGCTTGGCTCTCACTAGCTAACTTAGAAACATTGTATCAACTGTTGGCTCCAGCCCACATAGTTGTATTTGTGCAGGGGAGAAGTGTTTTGGGTGTATAGTCAACATTTTGCTGCATTTATCTTCAAATAGATCTGACATAAATGGCATTCAAGTCCACCTAGTAGGACGAGCCAATCTAGATAATGCTTACTTCCCTCACCTGGTTGAGTAGCTTAACTCTGGTTGTGTAGCTTAATTTAAAACAGTGCAAATAAGTGTAGGCCGTCATTGTTAATAAGAATTTGTTCTTAACTGACTTGGCTAGTTAAAGGTTACATTTAAAAAAAATATATAATAATAATAATAAAGTGCTAGCTACTGTACACAAAGCAAGGAGGCACAAGCAAGCAGGAAAATGAGAAGACACTGAAACAGAAGATGTTAACAGGACAAAGGAAGACCTGCATTGTGCAAGGACCCAGTCTTGACTTGGTAGGACATCCTTGCACATGTATTTTATCATTTTTACATAAAAACGGTTTAAGTTGGTCATTTCACGATGGCAAAAGCAAACATTTTATGAGAAGTAAGGCACTGTGCAACATTTCCAAGTGGTCAAAACCATTTTGTTTCTGAGAGGATTTCTTGTCACTTCTGCTTGAAAATAAAATAACATAGTAATTTCTCTCTTAGGTTTCTCTTTATGGACTACATGCTAGCCTCTCACCCTGTTCTGCTCTGCAACAACCAGCTGCTGCACTCTGGATTCACAAACTGGAAGATGAAGATTCAAAATGGTTGCTTGTTCTTTACTCCTACTTGTCTGTTGTTGCTTTAACTTGTTTGTCTAGGGTTAGTGATTCAATTAGATTCAAAAATAGTCATTCCATTAACAAAAAAAAGGAGTAGAATTTGAATATGCTGAATCGTTTTCTCCGGTGTTCTACTTTGCCAATCAACGAGTTGTACTGTATCTAAGCAGGATAGTCAGTATAATGTTAACTATGCTCTGTTGGCTCTAATACTACAGTAGATGACTATGCCAATGATGTGCATTATGACGATGGTGGGCAGTTTGTCATATGCGCATTAATGGTTTTGCATTGTTACCCTCTGGAAACGACAACAACGCTCAATGTCATCTTGTAAAAATAACATGGGTCACTCAGATTTGTAACCTTTTATTTTTTTCTGGCATGTAAAGTACAAATAATTAAACAATTCCATGAAAAAGTCTTCAAGCGTCTTCAGCTGAAATCCCAGTAATAAATATCCTAAACTAAACTGAAAGGTTTATTTTCTTTGTTACATTTTGTCATTGTTCATTTGGTCATGTTTGGAAGTATGAGATTTTGATATCTTCCTACTGACATTAATACATTGATGCCAGTAGATCTGTTTTGATCATTTTCTCCTTTGATTTGTTCTACCATTCCAGGAAAATGTTGTAAGAAGAACGTCACTAAGTTACTCTGTGTCCCCTCTTCTAAATAAATAGACACAAAATACAGTTGGTCGAGAAACAGAAGAACCACTGACCCCTTTCCTATACGAGTAACCCCCAACGATGCTTTCCTCCTGGCTGCTGTTGGAACTACTGTACATATAACTCAGATGTCATGTTGGAGTTCTGTACTATGGTCCTTCTAATAACTACAGTAGTTCTGTTCATCAGCAGTAGGAGGGAAAGCATGCTGAGTGCACATGGAGCCTCAGGCACTGCCTAAGGTCCAGGCTCCGCCCTGGAGCCAACAATAGGCCACATCCCAGGCCCAGCCCATGTCCTGACTGACACTCCCTAGGGTTCTCAGTGGCTGGAAAAACAAGACTGTGATTAGATTAAATAATCAAAAGGTTTTCATTTAACAAGACAAACAGAACACAGGCAGTAAAGGCATAACATCTAGCACACAGCATGTATGTTTATACACTTCAATTAGTTAAATATAGCAGTGCATTCTTTGACTATGGAGAACATTTCCAAATCGTATTTCTAAAGCTGTTTTTTAATCTATTTGTTCCCTTTTTAAGAAAGAAAATGTAACCACAATTTTGGCAAACTTAAAATCTTTTAAACTTGCAAATATAATGAAATAAACCATAAATATACACAAAACATACTTTATACGAGGCAATAATAATAAATAGTTTTTAAGTTAACAATAAGTTAAAACTACAAGCTTAAAGTCGCCCAAATAATACAAGTTTGTTGGCGCTATCTTGAATTTTTTCTGTTTAAATTATTTATGTTGCAACAAAAGCTACCACAGACTTTTACAAACACAATTGAACACGTTTTGATTGAAATAAAGTTCTAACTAAGTCTAAAATCTGCATACACTAAGAACTGCAACTAATTAAATAATGGAATGAAGAAAGAAAAAATACCCAATCAAAGCAACCAAATAAAATCTTGGACCCATGTGTGTCCTATATGGTAACGTCAACAACACAAATACGCTAAGTTAACATGTGAGTCTTGATATGTAAAAGAAAATCAATAAATTACAGGAAAAATGATATTCTAAAATCGACGTGGGCTAAAACTGATGATATATTAGACAGTATCCCTTTCAAGGTCTTTTCAATTAAATTGCTCTTTTTATTCACCCAATAATAATATGCGGTTAGTTTTAGCTTGCATGTTCAGAGCACTAATCCGGGGCTGGGATTCTGGACATTTTCAGAGCTCTCCATCGGTGCTTGTTTGATTCTCTTTAATGAATCGGTGCATTAACACTTAGATTTCTTTACATTTGATCCTTCCGCCTTTTCCGCAAACCATTTCAGTGTGATGTTTAATTTCTTTTTCTTTTAAAAAATATATATATCTTTTTGTTCTCAGTCAATATAAAAACAAAGCACATTGCACTTACTGTTCCATAGGAAAGTTTTTTTGTCTTTTTAGATGATTATTTATTGTTGCTCAAGCGGTGCAGTACATTTGTCTCCTGCCATTGTCCTTGGCTCTCTACCATACGTAGGTGTGGGAAGAGAAGAGGGTCTCTGTATTGGCTGTGTAAGATGGGACAGTTTGTTGTTGCTCTAGTCTAGGGTGTGGCCTAGGGCCTGTTGTTGGTCTAGGGTGTGGCCTAGGGCCTGTTGTTGGTCTAGGGTGTGGCCTAGGGCCTGTTGTTAGTCTAGGGTGTGGCCTAGGGCCTGTTGTTAGTCTAGGGTGTGGGGGAACTGGGCTGGAACTCTACCCCATATCACCAGTGGGACTACTTCTTCAACTGCAGCTCAACAACGTGGCCTATTTGCTGTTCTGTTCCCAAGATTCACATCTGGTCTCTTAAAGTGATGCTGTATCAGTCCTACTGTGCTACCTTCTCTTGAGTATGGGCACAACTGATTGAATGGGGAAGGGAGGTGTGGAGTTAGATTATGACAGGGTGTTAATGTATGACCTTTCATGTTTGTTTTGGTTGGCACACCACCAATATACTACTGGGGCACAGTAAGAAATGGAATGGTCAGAGTTAGACAGAGGCTGAGGGTTAAACTGAAACAATGCTGTCATACTCTGATGTATTGGATTCCTATTGTGAGTGGATGGTATGAGTATTACAGTATTGAGGTTCAAGAGACACTTGTGTGGAACTGTCGTGGTTTTTGCTGAAAGGTGAATTCTTTGTTTACATTGTTGTAGGTTTGTGGTAAGCACCTGTGCAAATGGGCTAAATTATATCTACTCAACAGATATGTTAACCAAAAGATATTAGTCCGTTCTGATATAATTTGATATGAACAACAGATATTTCTGCAAGCGCTATGGGGATTTAAAATGATAAGGGATCTTCATGCAATAAATGATAATGGTTTATAGAAGAATTATCAGGGGAGCAGTTAGTAATAGTATAGACTGAATTATTTCTTATTGACACTCATATTCCAAATTCTTTGGCTAAATCTTCATTCAAATATACCTAATCATCTTTGCATTGAAAGGAGGCTTTATTGAGAATCTACTTCAAGCCTTTCTGTTTCGAACCAGCCCAAGATGTCTGTGAGGACAAATCATGGGGCCTGACTGACTGTCTTTACTGCAGCCTGATTTAAGTGTCTCCTGTGAAAGCGATAACACTTCACTGTACAATCATTGAAGCAACACTGACTGTACGCAACTTCAGAGAAAGTGATATGTGTTTGTCTAGTTTACACTCAAAGATTGCAGTATTAGTAATGCAGATTTGTCTCTGTAACGTTTGATTCCTAATCATTGAATTGGTTTGTGCTGATGTGTATTTGTTCTATTCCGATGTCTTTGTTTATGTTCTTTTTTTGCTATTTCAATAGTTTGTTTATAGGTTGTGGTTGAAAAAGTAAGGTTGTGTGAGAACTTTTCTTCATCGCCCCCTTCCCTCGACCCCCACCTATACACCGCATGCACGCGCTCCTCCCTCTCTCTCAAAGATCAAAGGGCTTAAAATACAGCCATGCGGTGTCCCAGTTTTTCAGAGTTTTAAGAATCTGTAAAAATTCAGCACAAGGTCTTGTTCATTTGTATGTATAAAAATAGATTTATCTCTAAAGTAATCCTTTCAAAGAGATGGTTGTCCTCTTTGGCTAACACAGCGTTATTTAGAAAAGCAAAAATGTCTTGAACACACTTTACCTTATTTAATCTATTATATGCAGATGTCTTTATATTGTAATCCTATCTCTCCCCATGAAACGTCTTGTCGGATGTTTCTAACAGACAGTCACCAAGACTATTTTGTCGTTATATTTTCCTCAAGGGGTGTCATAAATTATTTCCATGGGTTTGTTGATATTTTTTAAATTCCAGCTAGGTGATAGTGCCGATCAGATGTTGCAAATCAACAAAAAAATGTTTTTTGAGTTTCCAATGTGAGATAAACAAACTTGTCACTGTTGGTTTCTGCAGGCTTGGTTTCTTCTATTTTGACAGGGCAGGCAGGGTTATAATGAGAGTGATTAGAAATTTCCACTGAATTGTAAAAACCTTCTCATTCCCTTGGAGGGGTGTTATATCTGGTTGGGTGTTTTGGTAAAGTGGCTCTGTGATTTGGTGAAATGACTTTGCTCTAAACTCACGGTCCCTAGTCTCTCAGAGAATTGTACATGAACACGGTCTCCATGGGAACACTAGCTGGGACAATGCTCTACGTTGTTCACACAGACAGCTCTGTTTGTGGTGGAATCCATCCATTCTACTCTGAATAGAAGAACCAGAGTGAAAAAATACAGGGCGATTCTTAGATGTCAGTGATGTTCAGTATTCTAGTGTTGTTTTCCCCCTAACAGGGCTGATGTGTGACTGTGTTGTGTTGTGTAGTGAGGGTGTAATTATGGTGGCCTTCAGGCTGCTTGTCTTTGTGACCAGTATCTGTTCAGTTTGATAACCTAAATCGTATTGGATCTGTCCTTAATAGGGTAGAGAAACTGCCCCAAAGCTAGTCACAACCTACCTAATGTTGAGCCAGGAAACAGTAGTCAAAGTTTCTAGAAAATGCTTACATACTCGGCTATTATAACCACCTTAAATATTGAATATATAGTTATATTTTAATATACGTATATAAGAGAACACTGTTTTTAATTAATTTTCTTTGATCTAAAAAAAATCACCGATTCAAAATGCCCAAGTGTAAAAAAAAGTGACTACACTCTCTCCAGCAAGATAATGGGATAGTTCGTGGGGTAAGAGTTTGGGGTTTAAATTGCACATATTTGTAGTTCATTTTAGATTTTTGATAATTTTGTTTCAGCAGTTTTTGTCATTATTTGCCTGAATTCAATCAAAGCACTCAGCGCACATTCTCTGTCACATTCGTTAGACTGTCTCCCTCATCGAGGCCTCTTACCCCCACCCCCAGAGACCAACTACCCAACGCACCTCCACTAATTCAATCCAGGCAAACGTAGGGAAGGACTAGCATGTTGTGTAAAGAGAAAAGAAAAACTCTACTAGTGTATTTGTTTGAAACTCTGACTTTGTGTATGTTGGTATGTGTAAATATGTCTAATAGTGTGTGCATGTCTGATAGTGTGTGTATGTATGTGTATAGGGCTGTGTGTGGGTGAGTGTGCATCAGAGAGAGAGACTCAGTCCAGGCCCATGTAGAGTGATAGTAACAGGGAGCTCAGTGGCGCTTCCTGCTGGCTGAAGGAGCTGGCGTCAGCTAGCAGCTCTCTCTCTCTCAGGCCTTGTGTTGCTTGCTGGTCTTGAAGGAGACCTGCAGCACGCGGTCTCCCAAGCGGTAGCCGTTGAGACTAGCGATGGCCATGGCTGCCTCGTCGTAGTTGGTCATGGTGACGAAGCCGAAGCCCTTACATTTGTTGGTGGTGAAGTCACGGATGACCTTGACGTTTGTAACGGCGCCGAAGGGCCCAAACAGCTGCCACAGGACGCTTTCGTCAGCCTCGGGCGATAGGTTGTAGACGAAGATGCACCAGCCGGCTCCGGTGGGCCCGGTCAGGTTGACTCCCGCCAGGCTGGTCATGCTGTCGATGGTGATGGGGGAGAACCTAGGAAGGAGAGAGGGAGAACTACATTGGGTGTCATTCTGAAGTTCCACACAGCAATCATCTCTATATACTGGCCATGTTTCTAGCTACGATATGCGCTGAAGGCTTGGTAGTCGGAGGGGCATGGAGTCTGTCTGGTGACCCAATCGATCTCCATCCCCATTTTTTCTGCAGTGAGTAGATAGATAAATATATGTGTGGGCAGGGCACCACAGTGGTTCCAGATTACCTGCTTCCACACAAAACAGCACACTGTGCTTCTATGACACACAAACACCCACACTCTGCATATTTTAGTCATAGTCTCTGCTGACCAAAGCCTCTGCGAAAATTAGACACAGAAATCACAATGTTTAACGGAAATCACAATATTGAACAAAACACAGAAACCTAGAGAGGGATGAAAGCAAATTCCAATCAAATCATAGGAAAATTGGAGCAAACAGAAGAAGACGCAAACGCAATCTGGTATGTCCATGCTGGTGGAATAAAAGGGACATTAAAGTAAAACCGAAACTGATAATGTTAGTTCATAAAGAAATACACACACATCAGTTCCATTACGTAATCAAACCAAAAGAACCAAAAGATTATAAACAAAGCCATGCCAGAATACCCTGCTGTTAGACAACCCTAGACACTGCTTAGCATATTTAGATTTGTTATACTGTCTGGACTGGTTGTTACATAACTTCTCTGTTTAATGGGCAGTGTGAATAGGGAATTAGGGAATATTTGCATAATCTGTCATTTCAAGGTGAAGGCAGCAGGTGGTATTCCAGTCACTTTGTTTGAGGTTTGTTCTTAGGCATGGATGTATTTTTTTTGTATCTTTTTTTATTTGACAAAGTACACCTTTGGCATTTACCTCTTGACTCCGTAGCTGGCGTTTAGTAAATTGTCGAGTCTGCAACGCAAGAGGGAGAAATGAAGGGGGTGGAGACGTTAGTGGTGAGGTCTGAGAGGAGGAAGGCCTTTTCACATGCAGCTCCTGCTCCTCTGCCAGCTGGCCTCCAGAGGGCGCCCATCACTGTACTGTAGAGGAGCACTCTGTCTATCCCAACAGCAACCCATCACAGAGCGCACGTCCTAGCCTTGGCGAACCACAACAACGCACTATGCAAATCAGTTTGTTAATGTGCAGATAAGTGTGTGTGTGTGTGTTGGAGATCTGCATTGTCTGATTCATTTAAATGTAATTTCTTCATCTTGTTTAGTAGATACTATGTTATTTGACTGGTTTGGAGCACTTTGCTTTTGTTTTCATTTGATTTGTGCTTTGATACATTGGGGGTCTCTTACATTGGTTTTGTGCTGTTATTTGGATCTGGTCCCTTTCCAAATGGAGGGATGAGGCTGCAGTTTAAAAGAAAGTCAAGAAAAAAGAGGGAGAGAAAGAGAGGAAGATAGGATGAGCGAGCGCCGTAGTGCTCGTTCCAGCAGGGCAGGTGTGTCAGGTCAGATGACAGACAGGTCAGAGCAGGGATTGGGTGGTGGTGGGGGCAGTACCTGAAGCGCTGAGTCTGGTGGTGCAGAGGGCCAGTGTAGCGGCGTGCAGCGGTCTGGTACAGCTGGGTGAGCAGGGCCTGGCCCGTCTTCTGGCTGGGGTTGTTGGCGAACTTCACCGTGATGGGTTCGGCTGCGCCCAGGGGCTTCTGGCCGTTCAGGCCCTTGATGGCCTCTTCCGCCTCGTTCCGCTTGTCAAACCGGATGAAGCCCACTCCTCGCGATATACCTGCTCCGGGGTCAGAAAGCAAGCTAATGTTAGCACCTGAGGGGTGAGTCATGACTCTGACTTGGTCCAACGAGATGGGAAAGGTTAGAGTAGGGTTACAGTTGGTTAGGGGGAGGTAAGTTAGAGTAGGTAAGGATAAGTCCATGGTAGATCAGGGGTATGTTAGAGTAGAGTTAGTGTAGGTCAGGGGTACGTTAGAGTGGAGTTAGGGTAGGTCAGGGGTACGTTAGAGTAGAGTTAGGGTAGGTCAGGGGTACGTTAGAGTAGAGTTAGGGTAGGTCAGGGGTACGTTAGAGTAGAGTTAGGGTAGGTCAGGGGTACGTTAGAGTAGAGTTAGGGTAGGTCAGGGGTACGTTAGAGTAGAGTTAGGGTAGGTCAGGGGTACGTTAGAGTAGAGTTAGGGTAGGTCAGGGGGACGTTAGAGTAGAGTTAGGGTAGGTTAGAGTTAGGGTAGGTCAGGGGTACGTTAGAGTAGAGTTAGGGTAGGTCAGGGGGACGTTAGAGTAGAGTTAGGGTAGGTTAGAGTTAGGGTAGGTCAGGGATATGATAGAGTAGGTCATGGGTACGTTAGAGTAGAGTTAGGGTAGGTCAGGGGTACATTAGGGTAGATCAGGGGTACGTTAGGGTAGGTCAGGGGTATGTTAGAGTGGAGTTAGGGTAGGTCAGGGGTACGTTAGAGTAGAGTTAGGGTAGGTCAGGGGTACGTTAGGGTAGATCAGGGGTATGTTAGGGTAGGTCAGGGGTATGTTAGAGTGGAGTTAGGGTAGGTCAGGGGTACGTTAGAGTAGAGTTAGGGTAGGTCAGGGGTATGTGAGAGTAGAGTTAGGGTAGATCAGGAGTACATTAGAGTAGAGTTAGGGTAGGTCAGGGGTATGTTAGAGTAGAGTTAGGGTAGGTCAGGGGTATGTTAGAGTAGAGTTAGGGTAGGTCAGGGGTATGTTAGAGTAGAGTTAGGGTAGGTTAGGGGTATGTTAGAGTAGAGTTAGGGTAGGGTAGGTCAGGGGTACGTTAGGGTAGATCAGGGGTATGTTAGAGTAGAGTTAGGGTAGGTCTGGGGTACGTTAGGGTAGATCAGGGGTATGTTAGAGTAGAGTTAGGGTAGGTCAGGGGTACGTTAGAGTAGAGTTAGGGTAGGTCAGGGGTACGTTAGAGTTAGGGTAGGTTAGAGTTAGGGTAGGTCAGGGGTATGATAGAGTAGGTCATGGGTACGTTAGGGTAGATCAGGGGTATGTTAGAGTATAGTTAGTGTAGGTCAGGGGTATGTTAGGGTAGGTCAGGGGTATGTTAGAGTAGAGTTAGGGTAGGTTAGGGGTATGTTAGAGTAGAGTTAGGGTAGGTCAGGGGTAAGTTAGGGTAGATCAGGGGTATGTTAGAGTAGAGTTAGGGTAGGTCTGGGGTACGTTAGGGTAGATCAGGGGTATGTTAGAGTAGAGTTAGGGTAGGTCAGGGGTACGTTAGAGTAGAGTTAGGGTAGGTCAGGGGTACTTTAGAGTTAGGGTAGGTCAGGGGTATGATAGAGTAGGTCATGGGTACGTTAGAGTAGAGTTAGGTTAGGTCAGGGGTATGTTAGGGTAGATCAGGGGTATGTTAGAGTAGAGTTAGGGTAGGTCTGGGGTACGTTAGGGTAGATCAGGGGTATGTTAGAGTAGAGTTAGGGTAGGTCAGGGGTATGTTAGAGTAGGTCAGGGGTACGTTAGAATAGGCTAATGGTAGGTTAGAGTAGGGGTCAGTTGTGCCAGAAGTGAGTTAAGGCTGTACCTGTAACCTGGTCCACCAGGATGCGGGAGGTGATGATGCGTCCGTACTGGGAGAACAGCTGCTCCATGTCCTTCTGGGTCATGGTCTTAGGCAGACCGCTCACATACAGGTTGGCATCACGGATAGAAGCTGAACTGGGGCGGGCGTACGATACCTACAACACATCAAAGAAACACACATTTTAACACTGATATCAAATCAAAGGTTTCCCATATCTTTACATAAAACCATATAGTCATTTGTTTACCCAGGTAAGTTGACTGAGAACACATTCTCATTTACAGCAACAACCTAGGAGAATAGATGAATGATCCAATTTTAAACTGGGGATGATTAGGTGACATTATGAGGGCCAGATTGTGATTTTAGCCAGGATACCAGGGTTAAGACCCCTACAATAAGTGCCATGGGATCTTTTAGTGACTACAGAGAGTCAGGACACCTGTTTAACATCCCATCCGAAAGACAGCACTTTACACAGTGCAATGTCCCTAATCACTGCCCTGGGGCATTGGGATATTTTTTTTAGACCAGAGGAAAGAGTGCCTCCTACTGGCCCTCCAACACCACTTCCAGCAGCATCTGGTGTCCCATCCAGGGAATGACCAACACCAACCCTGCATAGCTTCAGCAACAAGCCAGCAGTGGGATGCAGGGTGGTATGCTGCTGGCCCTGTAGCAATGCATGAATATTCATTTTACTCGTCTTTTTTTGTCAATGTGTGTGACTGTTTTTTGGAACGCTTTGTGACTGATTGTGTCCACTGTTGTGCAAAGTTAACATTAGTATTCTATGGTGAGACTATAGTGTGACTTAGATTGATTATGAAAACGTCTACATATTCATGTGTTGGCGTGTATGAAAGCCAGTGAGAGAGTATGATAGATAGTGAGAGTCAGTGCATTGTTGTGAGTGGTCTGTCTGTTTGTTTCGGATGGAGGGAGAAGGAGCGAGTGTTGCCAGAGATAGGCTGATCTCCCCTCCCTGTCTTGCCTCTTTCCTTTGTTTCCAGCCTCGAGGGAGAACAGCTCCACTGGCAACCAGCAAACAATATAAATAGATCACAAGACAGCATCCCCGACTGTCAACTCACTAAAACATTCACTCCTTATTATATAAACACATACACACATATACAAGTACAGTATAACTTGAATGAATGTGTTTTAGATATAAATATGGGACATTTCTAGTGACAGTGAACATTTAGATTGACATGTCCAGACAATATTGAGTATTATCATGCCTCGCACAACACATAGCCGATGGATGTATTTGACCCATTGAGTGTAGAGAATAAAGTTCTACTCATTCTAAATGGTGCAGTGAGTGTGCAGGACTCCAGTATTGTGTAGAGTGCGTGTGGACAGGGTGTGTGATGCAGTGATTGGGGGTGCTAGAGAATGGGAGAGGGGTAGCGGAGGCTACCCTATAATTAACCCTCTCCCTGTCTCTCCCACAGTACAGATGGTGCCTGCAGCCCATATGGCCCCTAATCCTGCCATTGGCATTCTGTTCCCCAAGCTACCCCCTACCATTTACTCCTCCTGCCCCCTCCCTCCATCTTACAATGCTTTGGTGGAAATATGACATTTGCTTGGTCATTGTTTTATGGCTGTATAATAATCATTGATTTTCAAAATAGCCCTCCTGATAATATAAAAACATACATATTTTAACAATTGTAATAACAACATTAACAACAATATTAATAACAACCATAAAATGTATACATTTTCTGTAATTTATATCGGCCCAATTATTTTGATATTATATTACTAACAGTAGTAATAATGATATTATTGCCCCCTAAATACAATATATGTGTATTTGTACAGTAATGTAACTAAAACATATTGTACAAATAATGATTAACAATATGATTTGCCACCTGTCTGTATAACTCCAACAGCCCAACCCAGCTCCTGATGCTGTTGACTCTCTCTGCCCCAGTCTTTCAGAAGTCTGATTTGAACTAAGCCTGCACTTTATCCCAATCTATGATCTACTTTGATCAGGTGGGAGGAGGGGGCCGGAGGGACGGATGGAGTAGTGTTTAATCTGCCCCCTCACCTCCTCTCCCTCCCGCTCCTCCCCCCCATCCATATTGGGGACAAAGAAGCCCCCTAATTAGGCCAGATTGGAGGCAGATGGGGGAGCCTGAACTGACCCCCGTGCCCCACAGTGAGACTCCCTGATTACATTTCCATCACAATCACCTCTGCATGCTGCTAGCCCCTTGCTTTCTGACCTCCACTCTCCCTCTCTCCACTCTCCCTCTCTCATTTCTTGTTCTGCTCACTTCCTTTGTTCCTGCGACCCCTCCTGTTTTTTCCTCCTTCCCCTCTTGTCACATCTGCCTCTCTCTGCCTCTCTCGCCACCTCCCTTTCTTTGAGTTGCTCCTTGCCTTTCCTGGTCTTCCACAGCGCATTGAAGCAGAGAAGATGGAGAGTGGCGCAGGTTGAAAAGCAGGAAGGAGAGGTGCTCTTACCTTAATTGTTTTGGTCTGCAGTTTGAGACCGTTGAGTGTGTTGATGGCCTTGTCTGCGTCATTGGGATCCACATAGTTTACGAACCCATAGCCCAAACTCTGGCCTAAATCGTTGAAAACAGATATCGATAATGGTCCTTTAGAAACTGTTTTTGCACCAAAATAACTGTACCTACAGGTACATATGCTGTATGTGATTATTTGTTATCCTCCAACTAGAAATAGATTTTGTTTGTCTGTCTATTCATCAACTGTACCTGCTGAAGCATCATGAATACCTGTAATCTTGTCTCGGACCAGTTTGCAGGATTCAATCTCTCCGATGCTACCAAACAGGCTCTTGAATTCCTCCTGGGTCATGTTCTGAGGCAGGTAGTTGACGATTAGGTTGGTCTTGCTGTCGTCTGTGGCACCGTTGGTGCTGATGACTGGCCCGTTAGGGAGGCTGGTTCCGCTCGGACCGTTGGACACCTGGGTTTCCATGGTGCTGATTATCTGCTGAGGAAAAGGAAGAATATAGAACCCTGTGTACAAATAATATACATCCGCAGTAATAACACACAGTAGAGTAATGGTGGGGTGTTGTTAGAAGGCCTTTAATATAGACTCATTGAATGAATGTCCGCTCTGTCATTGTCAGCTAAGGAAGAGGTCAGACATCAGCTGAGGGGGTGGAAGGATGCGAGGCAGGGATAGCAGTAGGCTACACACAGACCCCTCTCTACCCCCTCCCTGCCCCCCCCCCCCCTCTCCTCCCCCGCTCTTTCTCTCTCTCTCTGCCTCTGGCCCTGCAGATGTCACAGTCCTTTTTCCCCTGTTTCCTCCTCCCATCCACCAGCCTCCATCCATCCATCCAGCCACAGGGTCAAACAGCATTACATCATTACGGGGTCCTAAGTATTGGTGGTGGTGGGGCAGGTGGGGCAGTGGGCTTTGGGATGGGGAGGTTGACATGGCAGACAAAAGAGAAAGTGACATTGTCTAATCTGCTCAGGCCTAACGTCTCTGAAGGCTGTCATGTAGCAACATGGAACGTTTCAACCGGAAAAATACATTCTGGGTTTTAGTGTGCTCACTTTCTTTTGGAAGTGCGTGTTTGTGACTCCGACTCAAACTTGTTTGTGCGAGTGGATGGAATGAGTGAGTGTGTATTTGTGCCCACTAGAGGTGTGTTGGTGTCATTGTGTGTTGCTCTGGAGTACACCATGTTGCTTAATTTGACCCACAGGGGATTGTCTTCATGGAACATCTGTGTGTGCAGGTCAGAAACTAAACTTCCCGCTCTCTCTCCTTTTCTTTTCTCTCCCTCTCTCCCTGCTCCATCTATTCCATTCATCCGCTCCTCCTTTTCACCATTCTGTCTAGAATATAACTATCTTTTGACAGACTGTGTAAACAAGCTAGTACAAAGATGTCCTCCCTGTACTACTGGCCTCCTGGGCTCCACCCAAACTGATACAAATATTCATTTTGGCTCCCTGTTCCATTTCCTGGTATAGTGTACCTGGAAAGTGTGGTTTAAATAAGTACCATTATTCAAGCTGGTATCTGTGAGCCTGGCTGGCATGGTGACTGCAGGTCTCAGACTGGTGGGTGTTATAAGGCGTCTACCGCCAAAGCTCCAGAGGTCTCACAGCGTGGCCTAAGCTTCTAGAATGATTTGAGTAAGATACAATATTACCAGCAGCTTTACTACTGTTTGTCTGTTGTTTTGGTTATAGCCTATGTTCGTCATTTTCCCTTTTGCGTGGCAGGGTTTTCTTTTGATGTTTATCCATTCAACTTAATGGAGGAGACTGAGTAGTGTTCCTTTCCCCTGCTATGGACATATTACTCTAAAAGCATTCATTGCTTTGATGATATTCCCCAAGCCCTGTTGTAGCTCTTAGTGTCCCCCATCTTGTTTCCCCCCCTCCGTGCTCATGCCCCTCTCTGTCTCGCTCTCTCTCTCTCTGTCTCTCTCTCTCCTCTGTCTAACCTGATTTCTGCCTTGAGCTGTACCTTTAACCATGTTGCCCAGGTAACAGCGGCTTCAAGACTGTTGCTAATGGCTGACTGACTTCTGGTTGTGTGTGTGTGTGTGTGTGTGTGTGTGTGCGTGCGTGCGCGTGGGTGCGTGCGTGCGTGCGTGCGTGCATGCGTGCGTGCGTGCGCGGACAGAAAGATAGAGGCAGAGAGAACGAAATAATCCATCTCTGTTGGGCAGATATTGTTTTTCTCCATGTATTAATATTCGATGGCTTTGCGGAAGCAGAGAATATATTTAAGTCAAATTGACATTGACAGGGAGAGAACATCAGAGGGAGAGGAAGCGGGAGAGGGAAAGGGAGTGAATTATGACAGCCTAAAAATAAAACACTGCAAACACACATATCTAAGCAGCACATGAGAGCTGCTGCAAAGTAGACTAGCCATCCATCGTACAGTACACATGTTATGGACTTCTTTGGTCTCGACTAGAGCAGTATGATCTGCTGATCTATGTACTGCACTGGAACAGAACATGGACAGAAGGCTCTACAATACCCAGTTAAAAGATCATCCTTCATGCATAATGGGAAAGAACAAATAGTCCACATGGGTATGATAAATAGATTCATAAAATGTATCTATCTAATATGTGTCACCATGTAACACACAAACGTCCGAAACTAAAATAAATATGAATATTTTCTGAATTTGCCACAGAACTGACCAAATATTACAGCCCTTTGCAGAAAGACACCGAATCCCAGCAAATTTGATTTGTCAACTGAAATAGACCTCAGTGTGGCAGTCCAGGCATCCACAGTGACAAGTTCTAAAGTTATATAATTCCCAGGCTCAGACTGGCCACAGAGACACAGAGGGAGAGACTGGCTGACACAAGCAACATCTAACATCACCCTGAGATCTCCATGCCAACAAGCAGGAGGATGAGAAAAACAGAAGAGTGCTTTTAGGATGCTACAAATAGAACAAGTCGTAATTTTCATCAGAACATGTTAGCCTTTACAAAGAAATTAGGAGAAAATATCAACTACACCCATAACAATATCCAAGTACTGATATGGCAAGGATGTAGGCAATAACCCATCAGGTCATAGATAAATGCCTAACCAGCCCACCTCTGATAGGCTAATTCTGTTCATTAATTCTGTTGCTAATCATGATGAATGACAACAAAGAGAGTAACCACACACAAACGCATTAAACACACAACCCCCAACACTTTCAGATTTCTGCTGTTGATTGGGTCAGCTCTTCTTCTCCTTGTCCCGGCACTAGATGTGCCTTTCTTTTTCTATTTCTAGGACCTGAGAGATCTCCCTTAATATTTAATGGACTGCATCATCAGCATCGCCTACACATGGACCCAGACTCGCACGCAAACAAGAGCCCAGAGCCCTACCTCCTCCCCTCTCTCTGCCTTCCGAGTGGAGCGAGCACAGCACACAGACCACCTACACTTGACAATGCTCAATTACAATACACAGCAACATTACATGACCCAAATGTAAATACAGATACTGGCAGCGTCGTCTTCTTCAAATTGGCTTTCTCCTTGTCTATATACATGACTGCTGTTGCTTTCCTACAAATGGAAGGTGAAGACTTGTCCTAAGAGGAAAAGCAGCAGTCTGCCACATACAGTATTCAGGCCAGATTTTGTCATGTCCCGATAAAGGTCAAAGCATGTGATGTGATTACCCTTTACGGAAATCACTGTAATTGTATCAGCCAGAAGACTGGGTTCAGATGGAACTGAGATTCTCATGCTAGGCCTCATTGTTCCTAAGTGTACTAATGGAATCAAACACAGGTCCATACATTGGAGTCCAAACATTGGAGTCAAGACTGCTCTCTATATTCTAAAAAGGGACTTGTCATTAGATTCTTCTGATAATGTCAAATGTGCTTGGCATCGACTCTTTTCATGTTCAGGAACATTCCTAGCATAAAAAAAAACATTGCTCGGAAGATTGTTATCCGTAAATCAACCCAAGAGAAAATAAATCAGGTTGTGGCAGTAACAAATAAATACAACAAATTCTCTCTTAGCAAAGAATGGGAGGTCAGGAGGCCTCTGTTGATCTACCCACTGATATGGGGAACTATATTACTGCTACACACACTTCCTGTTAGTCCTACCACTGGTGACAACACAGTCATTCATGGGTGATGCAGTCGCACTGTACTGGGCGAGTCGTGGAAAATAACCTCTATCTCTGAGAGAGATAATTTAAGAGAGAGAATTAAAAAAGGTTCTTTCCTGTTGGCAACAACACCATCAGAAAATACTAGGTTCTGAATATTTCATGTTATTTAGGAGTTGTTGGGTTCTCTTTTTCATCAGTAAAACACTATTGCAGACACTGTTCTACCACAATACAACCCGCCTAAAATGGTAGTGCATTAGTCTCATTTGAGTAACTTGAAAACGAGGAAATACATTTGAAAATCTAATTTCATGGAACCACCAAAGACAGGCAATTCACTAAACTAAGGTTTAGCTCAAGAGAAAGGCCTTTTTTCTCTTTCTCACCCTTTTTTCTCTTTGTTTTTAAAATATACATCAATCATTATTTTGGAAGGCCTGAATCGCAAGTGGATTCTAGGCTGGGGTTGTAAATGGGCCTTCTAAATAACACAGATTACAGGATTATCCTAAACAAAAGGCATTAGCCACACTCTCTCCAGCTTAAAGGGATCATGGTGGCAGCTGTAAAACAACAGGACAACATAAGTCACAGCCCAACACTCACAACCTTAGCCTACATACAGTCAGTAACTAACGCTCTGCACTAACACTCATTTTTAATAGGCCTATATATATATATATATATATATATCATTTTCTTTCAGTGTATTATTAGACAAATTTGATATTTTAAAATAATTTACCCGTTTGTCAATGCATTTTATGACACAGACGTAAGACATGTTGCAAATTCCCTGTGAGTGTGTTTGTGTGTGTAGCTTTCGTTGAAACCAGGGGCGCTATCCAGAGTGCTGAAGTAGGGAGTGGCTTTCAGGCGATTCCGTTAGAGGCCAGAATGCATTGTCCAAACCATCAAGCCTTTTCTGTAACATTTCAAAATGCTTCATTCGCTTCTTTTCACGCATTTAAAAATGTTCGCATTTATATTACGCAACATCTTCTACCCCTTCCCCTTATTTTGTGAAAACAAGACATGTGCGCTCTGTAGGAATTCACAAACCCGAGCCCCTTTTTGCTGAATAAAGGTATTGAAACAACCAAACAAAAGAGCCACCCGTTCCTCCTCTTCTCTTCGCGCAGAGACTATGGCAGCTCTATGAATATTAATGTAAACAGTAGCGCTTTGTGTCATGGCCAGGGGCTGCAGGACGCTCCGGGAACAATGAACGCCACAATTGCCAACATAATTTCGCTCCAGTAAGTCAATCATACGCCTAATAATAATAATAATAACAATAATAATGTACAACATATATTTTTAGGACATATTAGAGGGAAAAAATCAAATGAGGCCTATAAAATTATCTTCGCTCAGTTTAGTAGATATTTTCCTTGTGCTGTATTATTTCCACGACCATGGCTACTCAATTTACGAGGACAGTAGTAGGCTAGGCTATACCATGCATGGTTTGCGTGACAACATAGCAATTGAGGTCTCTTATTCTTATGTAGGCCTACGAGTCTATTTCAGTTCCCTATAGGCCATCTTGAAGAAGTAAATATAGAGTATTTCAAAATAAATCCAAATCTATTTAGGCTAAACCTGATTTTGCCCTCCAGTCATACTCCATGGTGGATTGATTTTCTTGACGAAATAATTTGACAATACATGTAAATACAGGATACATCTTATATTATAAACTCATAGCGTCAGTTCTATTTAGGCTCGTTTACACTTGGTGGCCTCTGCTGTCCTTGTCCTTGAATCGCGGAAGTGCCCCGGGAAGGTTATCTGACTCAACTGTTTTATTTGCTTGGCACTGCAGTACAGGCAATGCTCACGGAGGACTGCGGAACATGTGGACAGGAGCTATAGGCCTACGTGCATGACGCTGACTGGGCTCTGGGCCTGCCTGTTAGCCCAGCTCCACGGGCAAACACTGATGAAATAGAAATAGGCTACTATTCAATAAGGACAGCTGAAACATATTGAGGCTATAGGTCTAAGTAATTATCAAGTGGACTATTGATTGAAATAATTGCATTACTATGATCTCAAAGATTGAGGACTTGCAAAATAAGTCTGCTCTTCAGTTTATAAACATGGTCGTGCTCGTGCTATATTATGTGGGCTACTATATTTTATTTTGGGCCTACACGAGCATTGCAGTAGGCTACCAAGTCCCATGGAATGGTCATTCGATCATTTATGTTGGCCTATATTGCGTATCATTTCTAAATGGCCGTATTTGTGTTTTTGGTTGCAACAAATTATTATATCCCTTTGGATATTGTAGCACCCTATTATTTAAAATAGAAAATGGGGTTCTACCTGCACCTGTCATTAAAATCTGTAAATTAAGTCGATAGAATATAGACATAAAGCCTACCTGATAAATATATAGCCTTTTATATAAAGCATAAATATAGAGCATAAAAAGTAGTTAATTAATCACATTTGATATATTTAGCTTGCTCCTTGCACGCCAGTTTTAATAAACCATGAGAACAATACAACGGTAAATCATTCCACCTGCTGACAGGAATATATTGGAGGCAGCGCCATTAAGTCAAGAGGATGTTTGGAGATGAAAGCTTTGAGACCAATAGCCAGCGCGTGCCATCATTATGCGCTCGAGTCCAGCAGAGGCACGCCCAATTCGGCCGTCGGCTATGAGCTAGGCTAATTTAACTATGCTAAGGCTACATAAACCCTTTAACAGGCGTGATTCAAATAGGCGCTAGCTTTTTAAAATAACTGTTATGATGGATGGGTAAAAATGGGCTTGTAAAAAAAGAAAACGCTAGTCGCCATCCCTCGTTTCGCGGCCTCTGAAATGTCCATCCCATTTACTCAGTTGCATCGCAACAAGAACCCTTAGGAATTTTGACTTGCCTGATTCAATCCAAACCAATGTATCCGTAATCCCCCCTCCCCCTCACTGAGTGACTCGACCCTTTTTCTTTGCCTTGCTCTCGATGGGCCCTCAGCCTCCGAGGCATCATGTTTTGTCTCAGAAATCCGTCTCGAGCATCCTTGTGCTGTGCCAGGCAGGGGAGGCGGAGAAAGACATTCCTTCCCCCACCACTCTCTACGCCGCTCAGCAGCAGCAGCCGCCGCACGCGGCCTCAGCACCCTCTGCCCCCTACGCCCTTATCGAAAAATGTGTATACAAATAATGCAGCCATGGATTTTGATATAGCCTAGTGGGCCTATGATAAGCAAATATATCGTCCTCCATAAAATGGCAGAATAATGCATTTTGCTCTCCAGCGTCGAAGATGCAGGCAGGGATGGAGCCTCGCTCAGGCAGCCGTGGCGCATCGCTCAGCATGACATTACTAATTGCCAGCATCGATCGTTAATCTTGTCAAGACAATATCCCATAACCGAGAGAGCAGTAGTATAAGCCTATTTAGGCCACTATAGCTTATGAATATTGTGTGTAATACATGTGTGTTTGTTTATACCAGTATTATAGCTAGCTAGCCTATCATAGATACCATATTGTATCATATTCAATATGTGTATATATACATAGGGCTATATGCATTCATGTATATATGTTTGTGTACAATACAATCAAGTGGAAAACAAAGGGTCTGCGCTCCAGAATGTAGCCTATGCCATGCATGCTGCTGCTACAACATCCACCATCCTTGCAAATAGAAGAGAAAAATGGGGCATACGTACAGTAACCATTCTTGACATACAATGAGAGTGATCTAGGTCCTTCTTCGTTTCGCAGGTCTTCAAGCTGTAGGTTGAGTCAATGCTATGATCTGTGGTCTTTATATTAGCTGGCCTGTGTATTTACTGTGGAGAGGCGGTGTCCAAATCCAAAAGAAAAAAAAGAAAAAAGGAAAAAAGACAATGTTCACCAGGGGAATCTCAGCCCTTGGAGATTGGTAGGTGTCCTCTGTAGGGTGAAAATGAGGAGAAAGGGGTTTTCTTCAGGATGATGATGAGGGAGAGCTTTCTCTCCGAGTGGCGTGGGCGACGGTTCAGAAAAAAGAGAAGCAGTGATCCCCAGCAGGGTGTGTCCAGGGGAGGGTGTTGTGGTTCGGCTGTGTTCTGTGTGTAATATTCCCAGCTCCTCTTGCAGTCTCCTTCTGTGCCTCTGCTGCAATGTTCTTCTTTTATGCGTCCTTCTGGCTGGCAGAGCGCGCTCCTGATTGGCTAATTGTGCAGGGAGGGTACTACACGGCAGCCATTGCAATGCGCTCCTCTCCCATTATCCCCTTCAGGAGAGATCACCAGGAGCCCCCCCCCCCCCCCCCCCCTTCTCGTCCCATCTCACTGCCCCCCTCCCTCCATCCATCCACTCCCTCCTTCTCTCTGCTTTCTTCCTGCCTCCCCCTCTCCACACACACATGCAGAGCTGAGTGAATAGAGCCTCCACCTGCACTATCAGAACAGATGGGTGCAGCAGAAGACAGTAGCTTTCTCTCTCATCTCTCTCTCTTTCCCTACTCTCTCTACATGTCTTTTCTTCATCCCTAATTTTCCCTCGCTTGAAGCTGTATTGGACAAGATCAGTGTTTTAGCTTTTGTCCTTGTGAAAAAAGGACTGTGTGTGTACATTCACACAGGGCGTCTACCATTTTAATGCAGCCAATCACAGCACAAACAAACAAAAATGGCAAACCATTAAAATCAGGGCGTAATATGTGGCCAATAACAAAGCAGGAAATCACCAAAGCTGACTAATGTGTTGAATGAGGGACGCCTTCCTATTGGCTGTGTTTTCCTCTACTGTTCCAGTCATGTGCAGGGCAGATGGGGGACTAGTATTGAGTCAAATGCGAATATTTGGATTTGGCTCCTGAATTGATCTGTGATTATATTTAATATATACTTCAAACATGAAATGTTATGTTCTGAAAATAAAGATAGGCATGTTTTGTATAGACAAAAACAGCCCAGCCATGGCAGTGGTAGTGTTAGACAGGATAGTACTCAATGTTTCTGAAACATCCTTCTTTTGAGGAGTTGTCATCTCTCCATCCATCCCTCCCTCCTTCCTCCCTCCTTCCTCCACAGCAGTGAGTGTGTGGTGAGTGCAGTGCTGACTGAGACAGACTGTTTGGTCTCATCTATAATGCATCCTTTGCCCCAGGACATGATGTGTGACAAATGACCTATTTCTCCACAGACCGCCATAGGGCCTTGACCCTGAGGGTGCGTGTGTGACTGCATTTGTGTGTTTGTGTGTGTGTGTGTGTGGGGGGGGGGGGGGGGGGGGGGGGGGGGGGGGATATATACATAGGGGGTTGTTGTTGTTGAAGGGTTAATTAATATGTACAGTGGGGCAAAAAAGTATTTAGTCAGCCACCAATTGTGCAAGTTCTCCCACTTAAAAAGATGAGAGAGGCCTGTAATTTTCATCATAGGTACACTTCAACTATGACAGACAAAATGAGAAAAAAAATTCCAGAAAACCACATTGTAGGATTTTTTATGAATTTATTTGCAAATTATGGTGGAAAATAAGTATTTGGTCAATAACAAAAGTTTATCTCAATACTTTGTTATATACCCTTTGTTGGCAATGACAGAGGTCAAACGTTTTCTGTAAGTCTTCACAAGGTTTTCACACACTGTTGCTGGTATTTTGGCCCATTCCTCCATGCAGATCTCCTCTAGAGCAGTGATGTTTTGGGGCTGTTGCTGGGCAACACGGACTTTCAACTCCCTCCAAAGATTTTCTATGGGGTTGAGATCTGGAGACTGGCTAGGCCACTCCAGGACCTTGAAATGCTTCTTACGAAGCCACTCCTTCGTTGCCCGGGCGGTGTGTTTGGGATCATTGTCATGCTGAAAGACCCAGCCACGTTTCATCTTCAATGCCCTTGCTGATGGAAGGAGGTTTTCACTCAAAATCTCACGATACATGGCCCCATTCATTCTTTCCTTTACACGGATCAGTCGTCCTGGTCCCTTTGCAGAAAAACAGCCCCAAAGCATGATGTTTCCACCCCCATGCTTCACAGTAGGTATGGTGTTCTTTGGATGCAACTCAGCATTCTTTGTCCTCCAAACACGACGAGTTGAGTTTTTACCAAAAAGTTATATTTTGGTTTCATCTGACCATATGACATTCTCCCAATCTCCTTCTGGATCATCCAAATGCTCTCTAGCAAACTTCAGACGGGCCTGGACATGTACTGGCTTAAGCAGGGGGACACGTCTGGCACTGCAGGATTTGAGTCCCTGGCGGCGTAGTGTGTTACTGATGGTAGGCTTTGTTACTTTGGTCCCAGCTCTCTGCAGGTCATTCACTAGGTCCCCCCGTGTGGTTCTGGGATTTTTGCTCACCGTTCTTGTGATCATTTTGACCCCACGGGGTGAGATCTTGCGTGGAGCCCCAGATCGAGGGAGATTATCAGTGGTCTTGTATGTCTTCCATTTCCTAATAATTGCTCCCACAGTTGATTTCTTCAAACCAAGCTGCTTACCTATTGCAGATTCAGTCTTCCCAGCCTGGTGCAGGTCTACAATTTTGTTTCTGGTGTCCTTTGACAGCTCTTTGGTCTTGGCCATAGTGGAGTTTGGAGTGTGACTGTTTGAGGTTGTGGACAGGTGTCTTTTATACTGATAACAAGTTCAAACAGGTGCCATTAATACAGGTAACGAGTGGAGGACAGAGGAGCCTCTTAAAGAAGAAGTTACAGGTCTGTGAGAGCCAGAAATCTTGCTTGTTTGTAGGTGACCAAATACTTATTTTCCACCATAATTTGCAAATAAATTCATTAAAAATCCTACAATGTGATTTTCTGGATTTTTTTTCTCATTTTGTCTGTCATAGTTGAAGTGTACCTATGATGAAAATTACAGGCCTCTCTCATCTTTTTAAGTGGGAGAACTTGCACAATTGGTGGCTGACTAAATACTTTTTTGCCCCACTGTATATACCAGGCGGTGTCAGAGGAAGGCCCTAAAATTGTCAAAGACTCCAGCCACCCTAGTCATAGACTGTTCTCTCTGCTCCCGCACAGCAAGGTCCAAAAGGCTTCTTAACAGCTTCTACCCCCAAGCCATAAGACTCCTGAACAGCTAATCAAAGGGCTACCCAGACTATTTGCATTGCCCCCCCCCCCCTCCTCTTTTACGCTGCTGCTACTCCCTGTCTATTATCTATGCATAGTCACTTTAATAACTCTACCTACATGTACATATTACCTCAATTACCTCCACTAACCGGTGCCTCCGCACATTGACTCTGTACCGGTACCCCCTGTATATAGCCCCACTATTGTTATTTTACTGCTGCTCTTTCATTATTTGTTACTTATATTTTCCCTTTTTTACTTATCTATTTTTTACTTAACACTTATTTTTCTTAAAACTGCATTGTTGGTTAAGGTCTTGTAAGTAAGCATTTCACTGTAAGTTCTGCACCTGTTGTATTCGGTGCATGTAATACGGTGCATCAAATAAAATTAGATTTGATTTGATGTGTGATTATATTTTTGTATGTGTAAAATTACTACTTATGTGTTTAGTGTTTGTGTATGATGTTAGAGTGTGTGTGCATGGTGTTGCACAATGTGACTCTCCCACAACAATGGTGTGTTTTCCTGCCTTCCTCTCCCAGACTGACCTTGATGTGTCCTTAGATGTCGCCGCCTTGAAGAAACGATGGGGGAAGCAGGAGGGGGATGGGATGATTATTGGCATTGACTGTGCAGGTAGCAGGCATTTGCATTTAGTGTGTGGATGCTATTTTTGCCGTGGAGGACAGTCGTGATGCCGATATCAGGATATATATCCATTTGTATCACTATGTGTGTTTCAATATTCTCACATTTGCATACATAAAACGAACATGCTTGTATAAGAGGCGGACAGTATGGAGTGTGTAGGCGATAAAAGAGGGGACTGTGTGTGTGTGTGTGTGTGTGTGTGTGTGTGTGTGTGTGTGTGTGTGTGTGTGTGTGTGTGTGTGTGTGTGTGTGTGTGTGTGTGTGTGTGAGTGTGAGAGTGATAATGCCTTATGTAGCTACAGTATGTCCGGATGTTTACGATATGCTTATAGATGTGTAATGTACGTTTTCTATGTCTATATACATTTAGACTAGATACTGAAACGAATGTAAATGTAATGTAAACGGTGTTGTCAGCAATACTACTTTCCAGTTGTAGGCCATAGTATTTGTGGGTTACAGGTCCTGGCCTGAACACAACAGAACTAGTGTAAAGCCTGCTGCTCTAGGCTGATCTTAGCTGCTCCACTGAGTTGAAATAGATGTTAATTCACCACATAATTGTATCGTAGCTTCCTGCTCTTTTGCCTCTCGCTCCCTCCCTCTCTGTTTGTTCCACTCCCTCCATCCCACCCTCTCTCTCTCTCTTCGTGTACCTCTCTTCCTCTCTCTGTCCTTGTCCTGCAGCTCTCTCCCCCAGCCCAGCCAGTTTGTGAATGTGTGCCCTGTCTGATATTTTACATAATTGCCTTACATAAGTAGCCAGCTCAGCTCAGAGCTTGGATGATATTAGCGGAGATGAATATTGCATGAGGAAAGCACTCGTTAAGCGTTAATAAGAGGATAGAGATGGGCCCCGCTGTCAGTCTGTCTTAACCCCGCCCCCACTGTTCACTGTTCTGTCAAGCACTGACTCTATTCAGTATGTACTGTACGTGGTTGTGTGTGTGTGTGTGTGTGTGTGTGTGTGTGTGTGTGTGTGTGTGTGTGTGTGTGTGTGTGTGTGTGTGTGTGTGTGTGTGTGTGTGTGTGTGTGAACGTGTGTGCGTGTGTGTGTGAAAGTGTGTGAAAGTGTGTGAAAGTGTGAAAGTGTGTGTGTAGCCTATGTACTGTATGTGAGTGTCTGCTAGAGAGGCAGATTTTGTCATTAGGTGCTTGTGTGTTGTGTTTTCTGCTTTGTTTGCTGAATAAAAGCGGCTCTTGTGACACAAAGGCGCCCAGGTCTTTTAACTGACTGCAGCCCCTGGCATTTGCAGCTCACACTTAGTGTGAATAAACAGGCTTAATTGCGGTCCCTCATTAGAAGACCCTGGTTGGCAGCAGGGCAGCCTGCAGCTGAATCCTCCCTGTGGGTAGGAGGAGAGGGCACCTCAAGCACCTATTGTACAGTTCTCTGAATTAAAGGATCAAGCATTGCTTTTAGCCTGAAAACCTTTTGTTGTTCTACTGATTATTTTCTTATTTCTAGGGGCCCTTCTCGCCAGTAGAGGTGATTAGGAATCCTGTTGCATGGTTTGGGATTCTGAAGGAGCCCTCAGGCATTCTATTGTTCTAACTCATATAGCTGGCTTAATGTGCTGATTTGATGTCTGCAGAAACCATATAGAATGCATATTTGGTGGCACTGGGAGAAATGTATACATTTTGAGCAGCTTATTAATATGTATGTAAAGTTCACAGATTCTGAAATACAATATTCATGTGATATATATCAATTTCTCTCTTAGGTGGTGAAAATAGAATGCTGTCGTTTTTCTGCATTCGTAGGAGATACATTACTATGCAGTCAGTGTATACTAAAATGAGATTGCCATTGACTATACTGTTTATTTCTGCATCAATTTCATAGAAGAGAACCTGAAGGCTAGTTCAGCTATTCACTTTTTAGATGGATCATTTAATGGCACTCCTATTAATTGAATCAGTCAGACACTTCTCTTGTCATGTCAGGTATGTCCAATGAGTGAAGCACTCAACAGAATATTCACATTCAAGTGCTGGGCCCCAAATGATATGAGGATTAGAAAAGCCAGTGTTAAGATTCATTGAAAAGATGTACTTGTGATTAAACAATTACCATTCTAATTCGGTATCCACATCACACTCCTATCAACCATAAATGAAATTGCAAGAACAGGCACTACAGTGCATCAACACATTAATGATAACTGTTGCTAGTTGCAAATGAGAAAATTATCATAAATAACAACAATTACAAATGATAAAGGTGTTGTGCAAAATGCCTACATGAGGATATCAAATGTTTGTTTTTTAATATAAACTGGTGATGTTTTGTAGTTGATAAATGTCAATAGCTTTTAGCGGCGTTCTCCTAACTGAGAAACATCCCAGTTCTTTGTTTTAACAGAATAATGGAATCTGGACTGGGAATGTGTTCAGTTTCACATGATAATGGCAATGACATTAATGACAGAACAACCAGAAGTCTGAATCATTTATGCATTAAGTTCATAATGTGCTCCCTTCCTGTACTAGTATTACATCACAATATATCACAATACACATTACCGCTTCATTACATGAAGATTACATTACATCATACATGAAGGTCACATTGCATTAATAAGGTTATTTATTTAATGGCTGACAAGTTATTTCTCTCCCATTTGATTCAATTATCAACCCTTGGTTGCCTTATACGCCGTAGTATGTGTTAATGGATGCATGTATGAGTATGTTTTGTGGGTGTTTTGTGCATGCCTGTGTGTGTGTATTTGGGGGATGGGTAGTGATGGAGCAGACAGCCTCAGGTTAATAGTGGTCTCTCTACTGGGGTGAGCTCTGGGCGATGCAGGGTTTCATGGTAACAGGGCTGAGGGGGCTACTGCTTTTAGGAATGGATCCACAATTAAATCAGCCCCTCTTTGAAATTACATTTGTTGATAATAGCTATTGGCTTAATTCAACCCTCGCATGTATTATTTCGCATTTCTCTTGGGCTCTCTCTCTCCCTTTCTTCATCTCTCTCTCTCTCTCTCTCTCTCTCTCTCTCTCTCTCTCTCTCTCTCTCTCTCTCTCTCTCTCTCTCTTTCTCTCTCTGGCTAGTTCTATCCCTCTATCTGTCTCAATGTGTTGTCTCTGGGCTATTATTAGAGTAGACTGGCTGGTGGGAGGAAGACTCTGAACTTAGATGCCTCTTGTCATCTTTTTACTTATTGATTATATTCTGCTCTCCAAGCTTCTGGATGAGTGTGTGCGTGTGTGTGTGTTTGTTTTCAAACCCGAGAGTTAATGTAGTGTATTCTTCTGTGTTAATTTGGGCCATAGGTGCATAACGTGTAAGTGCATTATATTTTGTCATGCGTAGGAGTGTATGCATTACACTACATTAATTGTGAATGTGCAAACCCAAAAAGTCATAGTGCATTGTGTATTTGTGTGTGTGTGTGTGGGGGGGGGTGAGTGCGACCACCCTTTCTGGTAAGGAACATGTTTTACTCTAAACCTCGTTAAATATAGATGGTTATTAATCTTTCATCTCGACCCGTCTGCGTTGGTATCCAGGGAGAAAACCTTAAATACACCCAGCTCTTAGACAATCTCTCTCTTTTCTTCTTCTCCCTTTCCCACTCTCTTTTCCTCTGTCTATCTGTCACATACAAACACCATCACTAAGACGCTAAACTAAATGCAATAACGCAAGAGTGTGGGTGTTTCTTCAGCTCATTGTTATTCATATTGTGTAACAGTTCTGACTTTAAAGGCCCAGTGCGGTCAAAATTCTGTTTTATATGATATTGTACAACAGCTGATGAAACTAACACTTTCAAAGTGTGAAAAAGTCAATGTTATTTCCTGATAGTTGCTGGTTGAAAATACAATCTACACAGGACCTTCTAATCAGTAGGTTTGCATGGGCGGGGAGTTTGGGCTTTCAATGGTGACATCACCATGCAGTAAATAACAAAGAGAGTTCCAAACCTCTTTGTCAATGACAGCTAGTTTTTAGTTCCCCCCTCCCCACTCAAACTACTCCCAGACAGTCCTCGCTAAATTCGTGCTTGAGAAATAGTATATATATATATATATGCCAATTTTAATGGAAATCTATTACAGTAAGGTACTTAATTGTTAACCAGAAATGATTTGATATTGATATAAAAACAACTGCATTAGGCCTTTAAAAAAAGTCGAATCTTTGAAAACGCTTTTGTTTTCACTGTCTCAAACGTTCTCCCTCCACTGTTTCTAATGGAAGTCTTTGGTCTAAAATATTATTTCACGAGAGAGAGAAATAGAACTCCAAAATAGACACCACAGTCAGTCTGAGAAGACATACGATCCTGATTCTCCATGTCCGTGCTCCTCAACAGCACCCCCACGGTATTCTCTTTTTCCTCTCCATCTTCCACCTTTCCCTTCTCCTCACCCTCTCTCATCAGTCCCTCTCCATCCCTCTCTCCCACGCCAATCTCCCAGCTCCAGTAATAGGAGACTTGAAATCAATAGCACATTAGTCCGGCCGGAAACTCCACTGGAATTAAATATGAATGACTGAGATTGCGGCTTGAGCTACATGCTACTGCGAGAGAGTGAGAGAGAGGCATATGGCCCATAGGGGATATGAGGTTTAGCTGAGTTCTCTCCATACAGACCCATTCTGTTAGCCAGCCCCATAGTGAAATTTCTGGGGTGTCTGTTGTCTTGTTCGGTTGAGAAGCAGTGTGCAGTGATTTGTTGATGTTGTTGTTGTTTACTAGCATCTCCTTTAGCCCGTCATAGGCTAATCATCAGTGACATACATGTTTGTACCAATATTGTTTAGGAGGGTAATTTAGTGCTCTGTACTGAACAAGGGCTTTGGCGTAGTTGGACAGTGTGAACTGTGAAAGGGCACGTCACAAAGAGGCGACGGCTAAGGAAGCAAGAAGAATCCGCCAGCCCCGCCCACCCTCCCGTATCAGAGGCAGCAGAGGCAGCAGCATCATTTCAATATGAAAGAGCCCTGTTCAGTTATGAACAGATTGCATCTTACATTTTCAACATTACCTCTGAGCACAATGTGCTCTCCTTTTCATCAAGCTTTCACATCCATTCTGTGCACTCTCCTAGAAACACTCTCCATATATTTCCTTATTGTGTCGAGCACCATTTCAATTCCCTGATTGAATATTGTGAAATTAAATTAGTTCCTTTTGCACAGAATGGCTAGATTTTTGATGATGGAGAAGCCTATTATGTGCGTGTGTAATGTGCAGCTTGCTGGGTGGATGGATACACTAGAGGTAGGGTGTGGTTAGGCAGAAGCAGACAGAGTGTCTGCTGGGTATACTGTAGGGGATTGGGGGAGCCGTTGCCCCCAGTAAACTAATGCTCTGTAATCATCTAAAGGTAGATGTTTTTAGGAGGTGTATTTATCCCATCAGAGATGAAGCAGTTGGTTTGTGACAGATGGTGTGATATTGTTCCCCTGTACAGCCCACAAGTACAACCCCTCCCTCTCTCTCTATGACAGATGTAGGGGGAGGAACACAGCCCTCTTCTCTTTTCTTTAACATTGATTTGGGTGCTTGAACCCTTAGGGACTGGGAGGGGGTGGTGGTAATGGGGATGAAGGTTTGGTCAGATAAAATAATCTATAGAGGGTACAGTCGAGGGAATCGTAAACACATTGCATGCATTATACTGTACCACAATCTGCATGTCCTTCACCATGAAACACCCTTCAACAGGGCTGGCTTGTGGTAGGCATTATTGAGCGTAGAACTGTGGATATCCACATAAATCTTGGTTAGTGTGACAGCCATGTAAGCAGCCATGCATGTAATGAAGGCAGGAGAAAGTGGAGCTTCTACTGCTGCTGCTCAGATCGGTGAGTGTGACGCCTCAACCGCAATTTCCCAACACACATCTTCAACGCCATCCAACATATACTGAAGGCTAAGCTACGGCTCCAGGTTGTTCGACATATCCTGTACCCTCTGTGTGTATACTGAGTACTAGTGCACTGCATTTTGAAATAATTTAGCTAGCATCATGATTTACTTTGTTAAATGGCTCTCTGTCTATTAGCCAAATCTGCTGAGTGGGAGTACAGAAGTGGAGGGATGTGTACTGGCAACTGGGGATATAGATTTAAGTAATTAACCAGATTTGAAAGGATTTTAGCAGGGATTATCCAACCCCCCCCCCCCCCCCCCCCCCCCCCCCCTGCTTCCCCACCCTCTTAATGGTAGAACAAGTTCCATTAAAGTTCTAACAGCTGTCCGGTGGGGGTGGCAGATGCGGCCTAGTGCTGCACCTCTCCTCTAGCTCCCTGGAGGGTCAGGGGTCAGTCCAGGTTAGAGAAAACAATCTCCTGAAGATGCAACGTGTTGATGCCTTTCGAGTCACACAATCAAATAAGCATCTGCCTGCCCCTCAGTAGAGGACAGCAAGAGATACTACTGCACATTTGCTTTAACGTTATTGATTATAGCTATTGTCATGATGGGTAATTCCTTCATCATCAGTGTTCAGCTTGTGAAGGTGATTGGGAAGGTGATACCATTATGTCATCCTTGGTAACACTTGACTTATAGTCAACAGGTGTAATGCTTTATTACTTGTTATAGACATATGAGCCTGTCTTATTTTGTATAATTTCTTTGCATTTGTTGTTTCTTGCTTTAGTTTCATACATGTAGCCAATCATACAGAATCTCTGTATATTGATTAAAACGTCTAATCATCTCTCTTTTTAGCATGTATTTTACGCATGTTTGTTTTCTTCCCCCGACAAGTGGTTTGCTAAATTGTGAGAGCTTTCATATGCAAAAACACTAGAGGTTTGTTCTTCCTTTTCTCTCCCTCAGCACTTAATATGGTAAAAGCCTTTTTACGGCTGCTGAAGTAATGTCCTGGAGCTGGGCCACAGTGAGCAAGTGGTTAATTATTTTAATGGGACCCCCCCCCCCCCCCCCCCCCCAGGCCGATAGGGAGAGGTAGAGGGGAGGGGGTGGAGATGGGGCGTGCTCTGGGCATGGGCGCGTGGTGGGCGAGCAGGTGGATGACGGGCAGCTGAGGAGTGGATTCTGGGGGGGAGGGGAAGTGACATCCATTTTGAAGGACTCTTGGGGTTGCAAGAAACCCCTGAAAAAAAGCTAAGCCCATCTGGAAGTGAGGTGGGGGCTGTTGTGTGAAAGAGATCCAGTGGGTGGTGTCTGACACGCTCTCTTTTGTTCTTTGGTAATGCAGTAGGGATGGAAGGGGTGGGGGGGTTTCTCTCGGCTGTGGGGGAGGGGCAGCATCTCGAACAATAGTGCCGGTCTAGGAATTGAAAGCCTTCGATGAACAGAGGAGGGCTAAGGAGGAGAGAAAGAAGGAGGCTAGAGAGGTGGGAAGAATAGACCAGGCGTAGGTACTGTCCACTGACAGTATTAATCAGTGCTATACGAACAAACACAATGCAAGGGCACCACAATGTCACTGCCAAACATACGAGCGCTTCATTAAATTGTTGATTATTGTGTATTTGTATAGTATTTGCTAGACATTCTACTGCACTGTTGGAGCTAGTAACATAAACATTTCACTGCACCTGCTAAAACACCTGCAAGTCTGTGCACGCGACCAATAAACTTTGATTTGATTGGATACTGACATTTAATTCCCAAATATGACATCAGTGTGATATTTATAGATTTGTCTGGACAGTGTCTCTATGCGTGATGGTAATGATGGCTGCATTGTAGTGTGCAAGATGCTTTATATAATATCCAATTAAATGTCCAGTTAATCATGTATTCTAACTTACCAATGGGGAAAAGGATAATGATGATCTACATTGTCTGGTTGTCATGATGGAAGCTCATAGTGGTCTACATTGTCTGGTTGTCATGATGGAAGCTCATAGTGGTCTACATTGTCTGGTTGTCATGATGGAAGCTCATAGTGGTCTACATTGTCTGGTTGTCATGATGGAAGCTCATAGTGGTCTACATTGTCTGGTTGTCATGATGGAAGCTCATAGTGGTCTACATTGTCTGGCTCAGTGACTCTTGACCACCTGAGAAAATACATTACAAATACAATACCTAGGCTCTCAAAATCTCTAATGCACACGTGTCGCCTTGTAGGGCAATACTCTTCGTTCTTCATTCTCAGGACAACCATGGTAGAGAAAGGGCTAGTGTGGGCATTGTAGTGGAAGCAGTGGACCTACATAGAGGAGAGAGAGAAAGTGAGATTAATTTGTCTTCATTAACATGGTCTCTGGCCCAGACTCCTGCCTGCTGTTAGCACTGAGCCTGCCTGCTACCCTGCTCTGCTTCGAGAGAGACTGGTTCCATGCACACACAAATCCCTTCCTCTGCTACAGCCCTTCCTCTGCTACAGTCTGTCACACAAGGTTAATTTATCCACACCAGCCACCCCCCCTCGCCCCAACCCTCTCTCTCGCTCTCTCTCCCACTCTCTATCTCTGTCTCTCATTTTTCATAAACCTCCATACAGCCCATTATTCATCTGGCATCTTGCAGACAGAGCAGAGCGGGAGCTGAGTACCTGCAGCAGCATGCCAGGCAGGCTGCTTTCCCTGGTGCTGAATTGGTGGACCATGGGGCAGAGGGAGAGTGAGGAGGGGTGGGGGCAGGGTTGCAGCAGGCAGCTCTATTTGGTTATACTTTACTGATGGAGGAGATGGGGGTGGGGAATGAAGGCAGACAGAGCAGAGGGAGTGGTTTTACAGTAAATTGACAAGTGGTTCCTGTGGAGAAGGATCGATAAGAGAAGGAGAGAAGGATGGAGAGAGGGAGAGAGATACATAAAACAATACTTACCTTACTAGCTCTGACTTTGCTGAGAGCTACTTTGAGGAAGCATGTACTTACTATGACTGTGACATGTGGTTGTCCCACCTAGCTATCTTAAGATGAATGCACTAACTGTAAGTCACTCTGGATAAGAGTGTCTGCTGAATGACTAAAACGTCAAATGTAAATACAATAATGCATTGATTCATTTCCCATTTAGTGTTACCTGCTCATTTAAATTTGAGATGAAAGATGGACCAGCTATAAGACATCAGGGACAACCCTGTGGGGACACATTGTGTCCTGAACTTTGGTGTACCTCCTTTTAATTTGCTTCATTGTAAGTAATTGGATTCCATTTGAAAGGAGGCCATCTCCTTTGGGTCTTAAGACCAACGTTTGTTGTCTATATACTGAAAGGCCACAAAGAAAATCAGAAACAGTGCAACATAACGCTACAATCAGAGTCTGTCACTACAGTACTAGCTAGTTCTGTTGAGCACCATGAACCACGAAATCAGAAATCAGAAAGAATCATGAATCTGAAGACCCGCCTTTCTTAGAGAAGAGGCTTGGGCCCTACCCTTTTCTCCACAATCATGGTGAACATCTCCCTCTGCTGGTCAACAGTTAGTAAAGCACACTTGCTGAAGGGAGAGGCAGCATTTTGCCTCTTGGCTGGTGTGGGAAATGTGATACAGTATATTACATAAACTCCCTCCAAAAGGGGATAATGGAATAAACCTGAAATACTTGAGCATGTTATGAATATGAATGTGAGGTAAACATATGATGCTGCTGTAGAGATACATCCAGAGGAACTAACTGTTTGAGGGGATGGGCATATGATTATAATACATATTCATCCAAAATATGAACACACTATCCTTGTGTAGTGTGAAGAGTATTCTAAAGCACACAACATGATTGAGGTAGACAAATGCTTTAAAAGGTGTAAATTAGCACACCACAATGTAGCACCACTGAATTATAGGGCCAGTACACATCCTCTTAGATAGACCTTGTAGGCACATGCCAGACAGAATTAACAGGATTAGATCTACTTAACCAAATGACGAATGAAATGGCTCCCTCCCTGGTAAAAGGCAGATTATTTTTTCATCAATTGGATTAGTTGACCGCCGGGTGAGGAAAATAGTAATCAGACCACAGTCATCTGTCTGGTTGACACAGGCCTAGGTCTATTGGCTCAAAAAAGCCTAGCAGTTGAACAGTAGGCTATAAACCTTTTTAATCCCTAGCTGCCTAGTACTTCACTACCCAACATTTTCTCCTGATTGCATTGCTTGATAGCCTACCATCCTCTTCAACCTCCTTGAGCTAAACAAATATTGACCTTGTTCAGGTGCCACCTGCCTGCTGTGTTGCACCTGCCTACTTGCATCATTGCAGATTTCCTAATTCACCAATGGGTGCATAGTAACAAAAAAATGTCCTACTGCAGATTCATATCCGTATTATAGGCCTGTAATATATGCAGTGTGATTTATGAATTTATGCATTAATTGTAGTGTTTTGCTTTTGTTTTGACAGGTAGCTGGGACCACCAAACTGTCAACAGATGACACACCTACGGGCTTTGACGTTGTGTTTTTCACTTGGTATACATGTTGAACTAAAGTAGGTCTCGCTGTTCAGCAAACTTCCTCAATTTTCACACTGTAATGAAACCCTAACTGTTGAGGATATGGGCCATTCTCGGGCGTGACAGCGTTACTGAAACCGGTCAGGTGAGAATTTTGAATGCACTGCGGACGATCCCATACAACACAACCTTGTATTTCTGCTCCCAACCACTAGGAGGACCACTGGGATAGGCACCGTAGCGTGGTGATACAAGGAAGCGAACTCCAGCAGGAAAACAACAGTATCGAAGTGCAGGAGTGTGTGTGTGAGAGAGAGAATAGTTCGAAGACTACACTAAATGGGGACGCGAAATGGCATCTTCAACCAACGAGAGGAGGGCATTTGCTCACAAAATTAATCGGTGAGACTCATAATTTGTATGTACTCAGTAGGACAGCTAGTTCGCGTGACATAACGGACAGACCGGGTAGTGCAGGATTTGAGGGTATCGCTGATCGTAAACCGCGCAGACTGGGATAGGAACGGAGACAGACGGAGTCTATTGTTCAGCATATGGGCTTCGAATGAAATGTGAATTTATCATTCATCCTGCCATTGTTTAGAAAACGAAAACGATTTTTCATACCTTGCGAGTGTTACTTTGTTGCACAGACATAGAACTAGATCACAGCTATCCTTTTGCTAGTAGGCTGACACTCGAGCCATCAATCATGTTGGCTACTAGTTACCTAAATTACTTTATTTTACATTATCTTGAGGAGACCCAAGTAAAACGGATATAAAACTATAATTAGTAGTTATCTAGTCATACCAGCCGTTGAATTCGCTTTCCCGTTGACCTGTGGGATAACAAGGCGTGGGTTAGGTTACACTAATATTGTTGCGCTGCAAATGAACTCAGCTTGATCCTCTGTGCTGTCACTCCTAGTTCAAGTCATACTGTGTAGAACTCTTCCTGGGGGTAGGTCTGTAGATGGAACTGAAACGTCTAGTTCTTCTGATACACAATGAAAACAGAAGTAGGCAAGATGGAGTTCCCCTTTCCTATGGGAAAGAACAGTATCTTTATTATTATCCACAGAGTTAGATCAGGCCTATAGCTGTAATATCACCTTGCATGACATGATGCATTTCCCAGTTCCACCATTGCTGAGTTAAGTTCATACTTGTGTTCATCAAAGCCTTGATCAGGGAACTGCATGCTAAGCAATTGATTGTGTGGTGTAAGGTGGTTGGGTATAGGCAATACATGGTAGTACATGCTAATAGCAGGTGTACACACATACACACACACACACACACACACACACACACACACATACTTACTTTCAGAATAAAATCATTAGCCTAGCTGTTCACCTTGCAGTCTTCATAGAATCATCTGAGAACCTCCTTCATGTTATGGGTGAGTGGCCCTTGGAGGCTCCTGAGAGCAGACTGGATATGTGATAAGAGATGTCTATCAGCATCACAACATGCAGGTGAACATGTCACATCAAAACCAACAGGGAAATCTCAATGACATGTTGGAATGTCAGCAGTCCAGTGCGAAACAGTCAACAACACCACAACAGGCACATACCTTGTATCTCGTGTTAGGACTTTCCGACTGGCCCAACCATACTTATTATACTCACCATGGTATGTACGTATATTTCTCAGTCTCACATGATTATCATATTGAGTTAGCCTAGTTAACGGTGAATGGTGCTGTTCCCTCTGAATGTTGACTGGCAGCCTACTAGTTCAAATTGTATCAGCTAACCTACTACTAGGCTATAGCCTAACTTAGTAGTAACCGAGTAGAGTGCTGAATTCAACAACTTAGGCCTAATCATTGCTACAGTTTCACCTCTCTCCCCAACTCTGTTATCGTCCAGTCCTCTCTCTCTCTCCCCAGTGGGAGCCAGTCCATTGTATCGGTTCAGGATGCAGGAAAGGGTGTGACAGGGTGTTCCGTTTATTACCCTTGGAGGCGATAGCTTTTCCTTTATCCTGTTTAAAGTGGGGATTGGAGAAGGTAGCACATTTTAACAGCAGAATAACACTTCCACAAACATTGTTGTGACTGACACCTCTGTCAAAAGATTGTTGTAGAGTTCCAGCTTGAAAGGGTTGTGTGATTTGGGGTAGCAGAGTTATTTCTGAGAGATGGGGTGGGATTGGGGGGGGTGTAGTATGTCATGGGGATAAATTACATTTGAGGGTCTCCTTTTGAAGCTGAGAGCAGTAGCATTTAATGTGTGGAATGAAGACATAGTTTGACCACAGCGACCGTGACCAGGGAATTTCAGAAGCGTTATGTGTGTATCTGTGCATGTCTGTGTGAGATATATCGTCTGAGAGTATGAGATGGCCAGTCCGTTATAAGTTTGTGGAAGAGCAGCTGCATGCTGTGTCTCTGAGATGATTGCGGGCCTAGTTTGACTGTGTCCCCCTCTCTAAGCCTCCCATTTGCTATTGGTCCATAAAGGCCCAGGCCAGGGGTAGTGAGAGAGTTATGGCTCTCTGCCTGGTTTCTGTACTAGGCCCAGCCACCGCTCCTCTCTTCTCCCACAGATCCGGCTTGACTCCCATTCATAACAGCTGCTGCCATTCAGCACTGCATCTAGTACCAGCTGCTGGGGACTGGGTAGTGGGGAGAGAATGGATAGCATACATGGCTGCTCACATCTGATAAGAAGTCAAAACTGGAAAGCTATTATGAAATCTAAGGCAGGCACATAATTATGTATAAAACACTTCTAGCATTACGTCTGGGAGTAGCCTACATATTCATAATGGTTTAAAGCAGCAATAAGCAAAATGTAATAGGTTTAACTCTGGGTTATCTGCAGCAAGGGTTTTGTTTAGCCTATGTTAATTGGCTTATTTGCATGTGCATGATAATGGGGAGGCAATTAGATTTTTGGCACCTCGCTGGAGAGATTTTAGCTGAGTATCTAGATTATGGAGCATATTTGCATACGAATCTGAGGCTAGCGCTTGCAAGTTTGGGCATCAAATCAGTTCTCCTCAAGTTAACCGTCTTTATCTACTGACAGAATGATTACCAGAATCATTCTGGTATTTATTATGTCTAGACTTGTTTCTGTTTGGCTTCCTGAAGATACAGCTGTGAATGAAAAACAGTTTTTCCCCTGTTTGAGTGTAACTCTACCGTTTCCTGTCCGTCTGTCTCTGTCAGGACGGTGGCTGCAGAGGTCAGGAAGCAGGTATCCAGAGAGTACGGCTCCCCTCAGCTGTCCAAGAAACGAGGAGCACACCAACCTGTAAGTAGCAGTGTGTGTGTGTATATCACCTTGTTTTTGGTCAAAGATGAGGACGGAATTTCTATGGTTGAGTTGAATTTACTGCTCTGGAAACGAACAACTTCTTAAGGAGGTCATCAACCACTTAGCATGTCATCTATTTGTGCATAAAAAGGCTAGCGCCACAGTGCTCTTACTGAAGTGGAGCCTGTGTCTATGTATACGAACGAGTGTGTCAAAACTAGGTGACGTAGGCTTGATCACTCATATTATCCATCTCTTTTCTTTGCTCACTATCTCAGTGTGGCCTGTGGCTTGTGTGATCCTGGTGGAATGTTCAGGTGTATGAATATAATGCTTCTCCGAGGCTGCGTTCAGTACATTAAAAATAAAACGTTCAATTGAACAGAAACGGTGCTGTACTGAACGACCAGTTGAGGTTCAAAATGCACCTCTGCCCTTTAAATATGTCACTCATTGCTTCAAGGCACACCCACCGAACGGAGCAAACCTATCTCAGTCTGTTCAAGAAAACGTGTCGTTTCATACAAACTGTTCCGCAAACGTTCAAGCGCACTGAACGCACCTCAGGTATTGATTGTTGTGTGTTATTGATTGATTGGTTGTCAGGTGCCGCTGACAGAGGTGGTGGAGCCTGTGGACTATGAGGAGTATGTGAGTAGCCACGCCCCTGGGGCGGAGCCTTGCCCCCTCAGACAGCTGATGGAGTTCCCCCCAGACGACCTGGAGCTCCTCCTGCAGGACAGAGAGTGTACTACACTGGAGCCCCCTCTGCCCGAGGAGGAGTGAGTCACACTAACACACATATTATGTACAGTACACACACCAGTGTTTCCCCTAGCATTATGTCCCCTTGCTTAGTTTCCACCTGCCTAAAAGAGTTTGGCTTCATTGGGTTTCAAATGGCAATTTTGGAGACGGGCCTGGATGTTGCGTTGAATTCCTTTGTGCCCCGCCTAGAAAATAATCTAGAGTGTAAGACTGACACACATGCTCACTCACATAACTAGGACTTCTTGACACACAGCATTATCATGCTACTGGACAGGCAGAACACCCTGTACCTTTCCTATGCCATTGTAATATTTATGTCATACTATATAATTCATGTGTTTTTTTCCCACAGCACATTTGACCCAAGAGTGAGAGATGCCTTGGGTGTCTACACAGATGACTGGTTGATCATTCAGAGGAAGTGAGTGTCCCTCTATCATGTGTCCCATATGCCACCCTCTTTTCCATTCCTTTATCCACATTGATTTACAATTGATTTGGTTGCAATGGTGCCCATGATGTACATTATCTCTGTGATTTAAAGATGAGGAAAATGTATTTTGTCATGTCTGTAGGTATCAGCGTTACAGTACAACCCACACCCCCCACAACTCTGAGCGCCAGAGGGAGAGGCAGCGAGGGCTGGTTAAGCAGACCTTTGAACTGGACGAGGCTGCGGCCACTGACCGCCAGGATGACCAGGACGATGCTAAGCGGCGGTCAGTCTCTCTGGATGACACACCCCGGGGTAGCTGGGCCTCCAGTATTTTTGACCTGAAGAACTCGTCGCCGGATGCCCTGCTGCCCTCGGTGCTAGAGCGCACGGCTGCAGAGGACATGGACCGCCGCAACGCTGAGGCCCGCCTGCAGGGGCGCCACTCTGACCTGCTGGGGCTCTTCCCTCCTCCCGACGAGGTCTGTCCCAAATAATAATATTAATATCATCCATACACTATTCACTTTTGTTCGGCTCAGTTGTCTGTCAGCATGTGTTGCTAAAGGGCTAGCCGACTTTGTATAGAATGATATAGCTATAAAATAGAAAGTTACGGAAACTATATAAAAACTTAATTATATATAATTTTAAAAAATCAAAGTTAATTACATATAGATTATTTTTCTAAAATTCAGGCAGTTCCACCATAGACATTGAAGCACATCAATGAAATAGCCTTCTCCTCAGCCATGTGACCATCTGTTTGCGTATCTTGCCTCTAGGGCTGGGCGATATGGCCAAAATATAATATTAAGGGAATTTGTCAAATGTATGTTTTTAGGGTATTTGATGTTATAGTATGTTTTTGAGTAATAAAAGTTCCACATTTGCTTTGAGTAGTGCGTGACCCTAGGGTGGCAACACATACAGTTCATTCGGAAAGTATTCAGACCCCTTTACTTTTTACACATTTTGTTACGTTAGCCTTATTCTAAAATGGATTTAAAAAAAAAAATATGTTCCTCATCAATTTACACACAATAACCCATAATGACAAAGAGAAAAGCTTTTTTTTGCAAGTGTAATAAGAATAATAAATACCTTATTTACATAAGTATTAAGACCCTTTTCTATAAGACTAGAAATTGAACTCAGGTGCATCCTGTTACCATTGATCATCCTTGAGATGTTTCTACAACTTGATTGGAGTCCCCATATGGTAAATTCAATTGATTGGACATGATTTGGAAACGCACACACCTGTCTATATAAGGTCCCACAGTTGACAGTGCCAAGCCATGAGGTCTAAGGAATTGTCCTTAGAGCCCCGAGACAGGATTGTCGAGGCGCGGATCTGGGGAAGGGTACCAAACAATTTCTGTAACATTTTAGGTCCCAAGAACCCAAGAACACAGTGGCCTTCATCATTCTTAAATGGAAGAAGTTTGGAACCACCAAGACTTTTCCTAGAGCTGGCCATCCGGCCAAACTGAGCAATCGGGGGAGAAAGGCCTTGGTCAGGGAGGTGACCAAGAACCTGATGGTCCTTCTGACAGAGCTCCAGAGTTCCTCTGTGGAGATCACAGAATCTTCCAGAAGGACAACCATCTCTGCAGCACTTCACCAATCAGGCCTTTATGGCAGGGTGGCCAGACGGAAGCCACTCCTCAGTGAAAGGCACATGACAGGCCACTTGGAGCTTGCCAAAAGGCACCTACAAGACTCTTGGACCATGATAAACAATATTCTCTGGTCTGATGAAACCAAGATTGAACTCTTTGGACTGAATGCCAAGCATCACATCTGGAGGAAACCTGGCACCATCCCTACAGTGAAGCATGGTGGTGGCAGCGTCATGATGTGGGGATGTTTTTCAGCGGCAGGGACTGGGAGACTAGTCAGGAATGAGGGAAAGATGAACGGAGCAAAGTACAGAAGGATCCTTGATGAAAACCTGCTCAGGACCTCAGACTGAGGCAAAGGTTCACCTTCCAACAGGACAACGACCCTAAGCACACAGCCAAGACAATGCAGGAGTGGCTTCGGGACAAGCCTTTGAATGTCCTTGAGTGGCCTACCCAGAGCCCGTACTTCAACCTGATCGAACATCTCTGGAGAGCCCTGAAAATAGCTGTGCAGGAACACTCCCTATCAAACCTGACAGAGCGGATCTAGAGAGACGAATGGGAGACACTCCCCAAAAACACGTATGCCAAGCTTCTAGTGTCATACCCAAGAAGACTCGGGCTGTAAAGTTGCTTCAACATAGTACTGAGTAAAGGGTCTGAATACTTACAGTTGAAGTCGGAAGTTTGCATACACCTTAGCCAAATACAATTGAACTAAGTTTTTCAGATTTCTGACATTTAATCCAAGGACAAATTCCCTGTCTTAGGTCAGTTAGGATCACCACTTTTTTGTAAGAATGTGAAGTGTCAGAATAATAGTAGAGTGTTTTATATAAGCTTTTATTTCTTTAATCACATTCCCAGTGGGTCAGAAGTTTACATACACTCAATTAGTATTTGGTAGCATTGCCTTTAAAAATTGTTTAACTTGGGTCAAACGTTTCGGGTAGCCTTCCACAAGCTTCCCACAATAAGTTGGGTGAAATTTTGCCCATTCCTCCTGACAGAGCTGGTGTAACTGAGTCAGGTTTGTAGGCCTCCTTGCTCGTACACGCCTTTTCAGTTCTGCCCACAAATGTTCTATGAGATTGAGGTCAGGGCTTTGTGATGGCCACTCCAATACCTTGACTTTGTTGTCCTTAAGCCATTTTGCCACAACTTTGGAAGTATGCTTGGGGTCATTGTCCATTTAGAAGACCCATTTGTGACCAAGCTTTAACTTCCTAACTGATGTCTTGTGATGTTGCTTCAATATATCCCTCTACTTTTCCTTCCTCATGATGCCATCTATTTTGTGAAGTGCACCAGACCCTCCTGCAGCAAAGCACCCCCACAACATGATGCTGCCACCCCCGTGCTTCACGGTTGGGATGGTGTTCTTCGGCTTGCAAGCCTCCCCCTTTTTCCTCCAAACATAACAATGGTCATTATGGCCAAACGGTTCTATTTTTGTTTCATCAGACCAGAGGACATTTCTCCAAAAAGTATGATCTTTGTCCCCATGTGCAGTTGCAAACCGTATTCTGGCTTTATTTATGGCGATTTTGGAGCAGTGGCTTCTTCCTTGCTGAGCGGCCTTTCAGGTAATGTCGATATAGGACTTGTTTTACTGTGGATATAGATACTTTTGTACGTGTTTCCTCCTGCATCTTCACAAGGTCCTTTGCTGTTGTTCTGGGATTGATTTGCACTTTTCGCACCAAAATACGTTCATCTCTAAGAGACAGAACGCGTCTCCTTCCTGAGCTGTATGACAGCTGCGTGGTCCCATGGTGTTTATACTTGCGTACTATTGTTTGTACAGGTGAACGTGGTACCTTCAGGCGCTTGGAAATTGCTCCCAAGGATGAACCAGACTTGTGGAGGTCTACAATTTTTTTAATGAGTTATTGTCTGATTGCTTTAGATTTTCCCATGATGTCAAGCAAAGAGGCACTGAGTTTGAAGGTAGGCCTTGAAATAAATCCACACCAATTGACTCAAATGATGTCAATTAGCCTATCAGAAGCTTCTAAAGCCATGACATAATTTTTCTGGAATTTTTCCAAGCTGTTTAAAGGCAGAGTCTACTTAGTGTATGTAAACTTCTGACCCACTGGAATTGTGATACAGTCAATTATAAGTGAAATAATCTGTCTGTAAAAGATTGTTGGAAAAATTACTTGTGTCATGCACAAAGTAGATGTCCTAACCGACTTGCCAAAACGATAGTTTTTTTAACCAGAAATTTGTGGAGGGGTTGAAACACTTAGGTTGGAGTCATTGACACTAGTTTATGTAAACTTCTGACTTCAGCTGTATGTAAGTGTGATTTTTATTTTTATAAATTGACAAAAAGTAAAAACATCTGATTTTGCTTTGTCATTATGGGGTATTGTGTGTAGATTAATGAGGAATTTAATCAATTTTAGAACGAGGCTGTAACGTAACAAAATGTAGATAAATTCAAGGGGTCTGGATACTTTCTGAATGCACTGTACATTCGAAGTCATTTCAAAGAGTCTTTCTCCATTCTGATTGTTTTATACTGTTCTATTCAACTTCAACCAACATTTATTTCCATCAATTTCTGCGCTCATTTGAGATAATTTCCACACAACCACATAGGGTTGCATGATATGGGCAAACAATCTATGCCTTATTTTTTACAAAATGTTGCAATTGCACTTGTGTGAACTTTAAAAAAATGTTATGTTAATATATCTTTTTTTAACTAGGCAAGTCAGTTAAGAACAAATTCTTATTTACAATGAAGGCCTACCCCGGGCCAAACCCGGACGACCCTGGGCCAATTGTGCGCTGCCATATGGGACTCCCAATCGCGGCCGGATGTGATACAGCCTGGATTCGTACCAGGGACTGTAGTGACGCCTCTTGCACTGAGATGCAGTGCCTTAGACCTCTGCGCCACTTGGGAACTGTTGGAATCATGGAAATAGAATGATTATTCTAATTCTGTAGTTAGAATATGATAGTTGGCACTTTGAATACAGTGTTGTTTGAATGAAAATGCCAGGGAGGAGTTATTGTGACAGAGTAGGAACCAAAGTGTTTCCTAGGGGACCCTATAATCTTTGGCTACGTTGAACATTTTCTTTTAGCTACTTCATGTAGCTAACATTCATGCTTCGGTTATTCCTCTTTGATTTAGAAGATAATGTTGCACAGACAACATGCTGATTTAGGTCTACACCATCACTGGTATTA
>NC_052347.1:9307545-9400045 GCF_016432855.1 Salvelinus namaycush | reverse complement strand
ACAGACATCAGCCCTCATTAGGCTTGAGGAGATAGACAGACATCAGCCCTCATTAGGCTTGAGGAGATAGACAGACAGCAGCCCTCATTAGGCTTGAGGAGATAGACAGACAGCAGCCCTCATTAGGCTTGAGGAGATAGACAGACAGCAGCCCTCATTAGGCTTGAGGAGATAGACAGACAGCAGCCCTCATTAGGCTTGAGGAGATAGACAGACATCAGCCCTCATTAGGCTTGAGGAGATAGACAGACAGCATCCCTCATTAGGCTTGAGGAGATAGACAGACAGCAGCCCTCATTAGGCTTGAGGAGATAGACAGACAGCAGCCCTCATTAGGCTTGAGGAGATAGACAGACAGCAGCCCTCATTAGGCTTGAGGAGATAGACAGACAGCATCCCTCATTAGGCTTGAGGAGATAGACAGACAGCAGCCCTCATTAGGCTTGAGGAGATAGACAGACAGCATCCCTCATTAGGCTTGAGGAGATAGACAGACAGCAGCCCTCATTAGGCTTGAGGAGATAGACAGACAGCAGCCCTCATTAGGCTTGAGGAGATAGACAGACAGCAGCCCTCATTAGGCTTGAGGAGATAGACAGACATCAGCCCTCATTAGGCTTGAGGAGATAGACAGACAGCAGCCCTCATTAGGCTTGAGGAGATAGACAGACAGCAGCCCTCATTAGGCTTGAGGAGATAGACAGACAGCAGCCCTCATTAGGCTTGAGGAGATAGACAGACAGCAGAGAAATGTTGATGCTGGATAAACTAGAGATCCCTGGTTGGCTGGCTGTGGAGGTGTCTTCTCACAGCAGCCGGATTAGCTGGATCCCTCCATCACATGCAGAGGACATACTCTTACATTCACACGCATACACGCTGTAGGGTCCTTCACATCGTGGTGTAACGTGTCTTTCTGTCCCCCTGTAGGATCCTTCACTGCATGGTGTAATGTGTCTTTCTGTCCCCCTGTAGGGTCCTTCACATTGTGGTGTAATGTGTCTTTCTGTCCCCCTGTACGATCCTTCACATCATGGTGTAACGTGTCTTTCTGTCCCCCTGTAGGATCCTTCACTGCGTGGTGTAACGTGTCTTTCTGTCCCCCTGTAGGATCCTTCACTGCATGGTGTAAACTGTCTTTCTGTCCCCCTGTAGGATCCTTCACATCATGGTGTAACGTGTCTTTCTGTCCCACTGTAGGATCCTTCACATCATGGTGTAACGTGTCTTTCTGTCCCACTGTAGGATCCTTCACATCATGGTGTAACGTGTCTTTCTGTCCCCCTGTAGGATCCTTCACATCATGGTGTAACGTGTCTTTCTGTCCCCCTGTAGGATCCTTCACATCATGGTGTAACGTGTCTTTCTGTCCCACTGTAGGATCCTTCACATCATGGTGTAACGTGTCTTTCTGTCCCCCTGTAGGATCCTTCACTGCATGGTGTAACGTGTCTTTCTGTCCCCCTGTAGGATCCTTCACTGCGTGGTGTAACGTGTCTTTCTGTCCCACTGTAGGATCCTTCACATCATGGTGTAACGTGTCTGTCTGTCCCACTGTACGATCCTTCACATCATGGTGTAACGTGTCTTTCTGTCCCCCTGTAGGATCCTTCACTGCGTGGTGTAACGTGTCTTTCTGTCCCACTGTAGGATCCTTCACATCATGGTGTAACGTGTCTTTCTGTCCCCCTGTACGATCCTTCACATCATGGTGTAACGTGTCTTTCTGTCCCCCTGTAGGATCCTTCACATCATGGTGTAACGTGTCTTTCTGTCCCCCTGTAGGATCCTTCACTGCGTGGTGTAACGTGTCTTTCTCTTCCCCTGTAGGATCCTTCACATCATGGTGTAACGTGTCTTTCTGTCCCACTGTAGGATCCTTCACATCATGGTGTAACGTGTCTTTCTTTCCCCCTGTAGGATCCTTCACATCATGGTGTAACGTGTCTTTCTGTCCCCCTGTAGGATCCTTCACATCATGGTGTAATGTGTCTTTCTGTCCCCCTGTAGGATCCTTCACATCATGGTGTAACGTGTCTTTCTGTCCCCCTGTAGGATCCTTCACATCATGGTGTAACGTGTCTTTCTGTCCCCCTGTAGGATCCTTCACATCATGGTGTAACGTGTCTTTCTGTCCCACTGTAGGATCCTTCACTGCATGGTGTAACGTGTCTTTCTGTCCCCCTGTAGGATCCTTCACTGCATGGTGTAACGTGTCTTTCTGTCCCCCTGTAGGATCCTTCACATCATGGTGTAACGTGTCTTTCCGTCCCCCTGTACGATCCTTCACATCATGGTGTAACGTGTCTTTCTGTCCTCCTGTACGATCCTTCACATCATGGTGTAATGTGTCTTTCTGTCCCCCTGTAGGATCCTTCACATCATGGTGTAACGTGTCTTTCTGTCTCCCTGTAGGATCCTTCACATCATGGTGTAACGTGTCTTTCTGTCCCCCTGTAGGATCCTTCACTGCGTGGTGTAACGTGTCTTTCTCTTCCCCTGTAGGATCCTTCACATCATGGTGTAACTTGTCTTTCTGTCCCCCTGTAGGATCCTTCACATCGTGGTGTAACGTGTCTTTCTTTCCCCCTGTAGGATCCTTCACTGCATGGTGTAACGTGTCTTTCTGTCCCCCTGTAGGATCCTTCACTGCGTGGTGTAACGTGTCTTTCTGTCCCACTGTAGGATCCTTCACTGCATGGTGTAACGTGTCTTTCTGTCCCCCTGTAGGATCCTTCACTGCATGGTGTAACGTGTCTTTCTGTCCCCCTGTACGATCCTTCACATCATGGTGTAACGTGTCTTTCTGTCCCCCTGTAGGATCCTTCACTGCGTGGTGTAACGTGTCTTTCTCTTCCCCTGTAGGATCCTTCACATCATGGTGTAACTTGTCTTTCTGTCCCCCTGTAGGATCCTTCACATCGTGGTGTAACGTGTCTTTCTTTCCCCCTGTAGGATCCTTCACTGCATGGTGTAACGTGTCTTTCTGTCCCCCTGTAGGATCCTTCACTGCGTGGTGTAACGTGTCTTTCTGTCCCCCTGTAGGATCCTTCACTGCATGGTGTAACGTGTCTTTCTGTCCCCCTGTAGGATCCTTCACACCATGGTGTAACGTGTCTTTCTGTCCCCCTGTAGGATCCTTCACTGCGTGGTGTAACGTGTCTTTCTCTTCCCCTGTAGGATCCTTCACATCATGGTGTAACTTGTCTTTCTGTCCCCCTGTAGGATCCTTCACATCGTGGTGTAACGTGTCTTTCTTTCCCCCTGTAGGATCCTTCACTGCATGGTGTAACGTGTCTTTCTGTCCCCCTGTAGGATCCTTCACTGCGTGGTGTAACGTGTCTTTCTGTCCCCCTGTAGGATCCTTCACTGCATGGTGTAACGTGTCTTTCTGTCCCCCTGTACGATCCTTCACATCATGGTGTAATGTGTCTTTCTGTCCTCCTGTACGATCCTTCACATCATGGTGTAATGTGTCTTTCTGTCCCCCTGTAGGATCCTTCACATCATGGTGTAACGTGTCTTTCTGTCCCCCTGTAGGATCCTTCACATCATGGTGTAACGTGTCTTTCTGTCCCCCTGTAGGATCCTTCACTGCGTGGTGTAACGTGTCTTTCTCTTCCCCTGTAGGATCCTTCACATCATGGTGTAACTTGTCTTTCTGTCCCCCTTTAGGATCCTTCACATCGTGGTGTAACGTGTCTTTCTGTCCCCCTGTAGGATCCTTCACATCATGGTGTAACGTCTCTTTCTGTCCCCCTGTAGGATCCTTCACTGCATGGTGTAACGTGTCTTTCTGTCCCCCTGTAGGATCCTTCACTGCGTGGTGTAACGTGTCTTTCTGTCCCCCTGTAGGATCCTTCACTGCGTGGTGTAACGTGTCTTTCTGTCCCCCTGTAGGATCCTTCACTGCGTGGTGTAACGTGTCTTTCTGTCCCCCTGTAGGATCCTTCACTGCATGGTGTAACGTGTTTTTCTGTCCCCCTGTAGGATCCTTCACTGCGTGGTGTAACGTGTCTTTCTGTCCCCCTGTAGGATCCTTCACTGCATGGTGTCAGTGTGCTTCCAGATGACCATCCTGAGAGACCTGGAGAAGCTGGCAGGCTGGCTGAGGATCTCCATCATATACATCCTGTCTGGCATCACCGGAAACCTAGCCAGCGCCATCTTCCTGCCCTACAGAGCAGAGGTCTCAATAAACCCCATAACACACACTAACACACACACACCTCAATGTGTAGGGTTAAATTTGGACAGCTCAGAACACATGACTGGTAATAGTGTCAGATGAGACAGACAAGATGTATGGTTCAGACCGGGGGGGATTTTTCATCGTTTTGTGCAGCTCATAGAATGTGTCTAATAGAATGTGTCTAGTAGAATGTGTCCACTCTAGGTGTTAAGTATTTCTATGTTGACCTTTTCCACTGACTGACCGGTCCCTCTCTCTCCCCCTCCATCCGTCAGGTTGGTCCGGCAGGCTCCCAGTTTGGCATCCTGGCCTGCCTGTTTGTGGAGCTGTTCCAGAGCTGGCAGATCCTGGCCCAGCCGTGGCGGGCCTTCATCAAGCTGCTGTGTGTGGTGCTCTTCCTCTTCGCCTTCGGCCTGCTGCCCTGGATCGACAACTTTGCCCACATCTTTGGCTTCATCTCTGGCTTCTTCTTGTCCTTCGCCTTCCTGCCCTACATCAGCTTCGGACGCATGGACATGTACCGCAAGCGGCTGCAGATCATCGTCTTCCTGGTGGTGTTCTTGGGGCTGTTCGCCGGCCTCGTGGTGCTTTTCTATGTGTACCCCATCAAGTGTGACTGGTGTGAACTGCTCACCTGCATCCCCTTCACAGACAAGTTCTGTGAGAAGTACGACCTCAACGCCCACCTCCACTGAGGAGTGGGAAGGTAGCGCCGGAGGAGGGGCGTCAGGTCAAGAGGCATCGATTGGCAGGTGTTATCAACCAATCCTTGTCTCTGTTCTGCCCTATAGTGTGGCTAAAGAGGAGGGGAGGGTCCCGTGTGGAGCTCCCTCTCCTCTGGCTCTGTGAACTGAACTCTGATGACAATATGCTTGTGTTTTTTACTCGGTCTGTCTGTATGAATAAGTAGGAATGCCACTGCATTCGTCATGAGGACTTGCATTAATCACATTCTTTTCACCCCCCCACACACCATTTTCTCTCCTCCACTGACCAATGAGAGAAGGGTATGGTCTAACCACTTATCTAAGCCCCTCCCACATTTCTCTCTCTCTTCACGTATAAGGCAGGGTTTGGAGGAGTCATCACTGGTACAATAGACAGAAGGAAATATTTCTGTATTTTTTTCAATTTGTTATTTTTTTATTTTATTTTCATGTTTTTAACACTCACAATCCAGGAGTAGGTTTTGTAATTATTCAGGCAACCTCTCAAAAACAACCAGGGACAAACAAATCAGACATTAATACCTTTGGTGCCTTGCTGATAAATGTACCAACTACTGCCATATTTTTGTTACAATACGTTGAGCACTCGAATGCTATCCTTTTATTTGTTTATTGCTTCTTAAGAAGTAATGATTGATTGAAACAAGGTAGTGTTTTAGCTACCTATCTACTCATATGTAACTGAATACAACAGTAAAAAAACATGAAAAGAAATCCGTCAGTGAAGTCTGTTTGATTTTCTGTGGTGATTGATGCTGCCCTTTACTTTCAGACATGAACATTAGTTACCGTTCGCTAACAATCAGCTTTGTTGAAGGCACCACTGTTTTCATGATGTATGTCAATGTTAAAGGGAGTATGAGGAGCTGTAAAATCTGTGGCATCGTTTCCCTTTATTGCCTTAGTACATCATAGTGTTAATACGAAAAGATAAGCAACAACCTAAGAGTTCAACACACCAGAGGACTAATAGGGTTTAGAAAAATAAAATGGTATTTACATCACACTCAGAGAACTCAATAATAGTAGTATCTCAGTAACAGTATCTCAATAACAATAGTAGTATTAGTAATAATAAAAACCTCAAACAAGAATAGTACTACAAAGTACGATTTGTGGCAAGGAACATTTAATTTAAATACCCTCAAAATTAAGCATAATAAAAATGAAGAATGTTGGGCCTGCAAAATTCGAACTTTGATAATTCAATGACGTATACACAAAGTATATGCTGAAACTCCACATTGCATCTCAAAAATATTCTGATTCTGTCTTCTATCGCTAACAGACATTTTTTTTTGCTTTCTGTGGCTGTTTTCTAAGAAAACCCATTCTTGTCCCCTTCATGTGATGGTGCATGTCCCCTCTCTATGTTGCAGGGCGTCGGGATGCTGTCTGTGAGGCACTGAAAGATGGTGTCTCGGATCCTGCTGGTGCTGCAGCTGAGATTGATGGGGCATTGCCTTCTCTCATGGAGCACCTGTGGTTGCAACCTGGTCTCAGAGCATTTCAAATGATTCTATATGTAAATCTGGGATAATCCATATGTTACGTTTGGTATGGTATGTGTTGATTGGTAGATGTTCATTACCCATTTCGTATGATATTACGAATTACAATTCGTATTAAATGTTCAGAATTTGCAAAACATACAATATATTAGGATTTTACAAAACGTGTAATATTTTGCGAATTCTAGTTAGGTGGCTAATGTTAGCTAGCTCGCTAACATTAGCTAGGTTAGAGGTTAGGGTTAGGGTTAAGTTTATGAGTTAGGTTAAAGGGTTAAGGTTAGGGTTAGGTTTAGGGGAAGATTAGCTAAAAGGTTTGTTAGAGTTACGTGAAAGGTTAGCTAAACGTGAAGGGTTTGCTTAAAGGGTTAAGGTTAGGCTTAGGGGAAGTTCTGGATAACATGCTAAGTAGTTGCAAAGTAGCTAAAAAGTAGTAAGTAGTTGAAAAGTTGCTGAAGTTGTCCGTGATGAGATTTGAACTCGCAATCTTTGCTAGATGTTTGTGTTATACGCCCACCCATCCTGACCAACCACCCTTCTTAAGTAACCATCTGTCTTATGTAACCATACCAAATGTAACCTATCATACTAAATGGTGTGTCTCGAATTTACGTACAGAATATTATGAAATGCTCTGAGACCAGGTTGGTGCTTGGATCTGTCTGTAGTGTGGTCTGGACAGTCAACTGTGATGACCAGAGTCTATGTTTACATGGTGGATGAGTTCCAGTGCTAGGATTGATGGGATTATGAGCGGGGTGGTGACGGCCGGTAGTGACTAGCAGCCGCTGTTCCGCCGTGCGTAGGCCGCTCCGCCGATATGGTACTCCATCTCCTGGAAGGTGAGGTTGGGCACGGTGATGGCAGAAGGCCCCTTTTCCTTGAAGCCTGCCTTCTGGTAGAAGGGCACCAGGAACTCCTCGCAGACCAGCAGGGCCCTCCGGAGGCCTGGCACACATCGCAGGTACTGCAGGTAGCGCCACAGCAGGATGGAACCTTTACCCTGCTGGCGAGCGTGGCGGTGCACAGACAGCACATGGATGTGCACTGCCGAGGTTTCTGGGACATGCTGGGTCATGGCCTCCTGGGAAAGGCAAAGGTAGGGTTAATGACCAGGTATGATCAGAGTAAAAAACATGTATTTTATTGATGGTTACCTTTCAGATTATGAAATAAATATTGATGTTTTTTGGGGGGCAAAACAATTCCAAATATGCAATGGAGGTAGCTCTGTAAATTGTGGTGTCTGTCTCACCTGCTCCAGTCTCTCTTTGCCCCAGCCTGAGCCGATGATGAACGCCACCAGCTGGCCCTCTTCAAACCAGCCCAGGGAGAGCTCCGGACACTGACTTAGGAAGTTCAGCACCTCGTCAAGAGTGAGTGGACACTCGCCAGACACAGAGACGAATGCTGGTGGGAGGAAAGACGAGACACACGGTCAGTCAGTCAGTCAGTCAGTGAGCAGATGAAGCATCTTGGAAGATTAGCAAACAAACCAGGGATTACAGGCTGCTTCCTCTCTTATCACAGTTTATTGATGTCATTCACAATCCATTTTTTGGGACAAAAATCTGTGATTAACACACATTTGGTGGTATTAAGGCATTGTTTAGTTTCCTGAGTTATTTATATTGTGGAGACTGACAGCTATTGTCATTATGTGTTAGAAATGATAAGATAAATGTGCATTTTGTTAAGACCCAAAAGCCTCTCTAGTCCAACAAATCCTTTACAATCCACATGTTCTGAGTAACCAGTAGAATCTGGAGATACTCTTACCTTCTCTCTCGATCTCGAACACGCTGATGGCGTCCTGTGGGGTCAGGTTTCTGAACTCGCTGGCGGGGAGCGTGTGGCGTCTCTGGGTTCGCGGAATGACCCCACCAACCGGGGTCTTCGTGTAGAAGGGCTTGAGGAACGGAGAGCGGCTGACCTGATGTGTCATGATGGTCAGTTACTGGGCTGATGAATAAAAACGATGAAATACTCTCTGTGCTGTCTTTACAAGTATAGCAGCTCTCTTTCCAGTCTTCTGTTGTAGATAATACTGTAGATATTTTCTTGGTTAGATGTTGGTTTCCTCTTGACCGGTTTTTTGTTCCAGAGTGGTTTGATGATGATAATAGTCTTTGAATCCAACACTAAAAACACATCTGAGGTTAACTTGCTCTGTGCTTTCTATCTGCCTGTCTGTCTCTGTCAACTGACTAGTCTTTCTCCTCACCAGTAGAATAGTACCTGTCCTTTTGTCTCAACACATCCACTGCAAGCTCTTACCCTCCCTGATCTCCTTCTCTTGCTATCTCTCTCTTTCATTATCCCTCTTTCATGCACTCTCTCTCTTATTGGCCCATCCCCTGATCTGTCAAAGTGGTCATTCCAAAGAGGGGATCACTGTCTGGGCACGTAAGGTGGACAATTCACCAAATCTGGTGACAAGCATGTTTATGCATAGCAGTGTCTGGGAGGAAACCATTGAACTCTGTGATATACATTATGTTAGTGATTGATTGATTCATTCTCTTCAGTCTTCATTTTGTTCAGGGTTTTCTTAGAAAACTCAATTGAAGGCCAGTTTTTAATATATTCTCCCTTTCATTGTATTGTTATTAAATCCATTCACAAAGAAATCCATCAAGTTCACAGTTCACACTTTCAAGCCCCATACTGTATGTAAGGGCTCCTTATATCACCATTATATGATATACTAAAACATGATTAGTGAAACGTCTGTGTAGGCTTAAAGAGTTCTGAAGCCTTCATTTAGCTTTAGAAGTTAAAGCTCAAAGTGTGACCAAGATCACCAAGGTTTTTTTTCTCTCACATCGATGATGTCATTTTGGCACGCTAACGTCAGCGCCCACGTCGCCTTTTCTGGACGGCTCTCATGTGCCGGCCTCGTGCTACGTTTGTATGTCGTGGATCTGGTCCAGGGTATGTGCACGTAGCAAAGCTAGCCGATATACTGTAGCTCACATTGTGTTGACACGTGGGGCCCTTGGGGATGTGTTTTGGAGACGGTGGTGGAAAGGGCTGTAGCGTGGCTTCTGGCTTACTGGCGTGATAGGCATGTGTGTGCAGTTCCAAGGGCATGTGGGCTTTCACTGTAACAAACCCAGAGAGAAAGAGAGAGGGAGATTTGGGTGGATTGCTGTAAGGCTGATTTCATGGCTTAGAGGTTTACCTGCTAATTAATGAGAATGAAAGCAGCCTGTTTGCTGGGCTGCCTGGAGGAGAGTAAACCTGTTTATATCTACTGGGCCTGGAGGAACGGGGTAGGATGAGTAGGTTACAGAACGACTACTCTTGATGTCACCAGACAAAATAACAGATTTGTAGTCAAATAAAGTAATATGATCATATATGATCATGTCATTTATGTAGCACTATGCTAGTTATTTCTGGTGATCATTTATGTAGCACTATGCTAGTTATTTCTGGTGATCATTTATGTAGCACTATGCTAGTTATTTCTGGTGATCATTTATGTAGCACTATGCTAGTTATTTCTGGTGATCATTTATGTAGCACTATGCTAGTTATTTCTGGTGATCATTTATGTAGCACTATGCTAGTTATTTCTGGTGATCATTTATGTAGCACTATGCTAGTTATTTCTGGTGATCATTTATGGAGCACTATGCTAGTTATTTATGGTGATCATTTATGTAGCACTATGCTAATTATTTATGGTGATCATTTATGTAGCACTATGCTAATTATTTATGGTGATCATTTACAGTTGAAGTCGGAAGTTTACATACACTTAGGTTGGAGTCATTAAAACTTGTTTTTCAAGCACTCACACTCACACATACATTTCTTGTTAACAAAATATAGTTTTGGCAAGTCGATTAGGACATCTATTTTGTGCATGACACAAGTACTTTTTCCAGAGGCGAAAGAAACGCACACCTATTTAGGCGAGGTGCTGGCTAGCGGAGTGGAACAAAAAAACTAAGGTGCTCAGATGTCCAACGTTTTGACAGACAAGCTGTCTTCATCAGAGTACAAGTCATTTTTCCAACAATTGTTTACAGATGGATTATTTCACTTATAATTCACTGTATCACAATTCCAGTTGGTCAGAAGTTTACAAACACTAAGTTGACTGTGCCTTTAAACAGCTTGGAAAATTCCAGAAAATTATGTCATGGCTTTAGAAGCTTCTGATAGGCTAATTGACTTTGTTTGAGTCAATTGGAGGTGTACCTGTGGATGTATTTCAAGGCCTACCTTCAAACGCAGTGCCTCTATGCTTGACATCATGGGAAAATCTAAAGAAATCAGCCAAGACCTCAGAAAAAACATTGTAGACCACCACAAGTCTGGTTCATCCTTGGGAGCAATTTCCAAATGCCTGAAGGTACCACGTTCATCTGTACAAACAATAGTATGCAAGTATAAACACCATGGGACCACGCAGCCGTCATACCGCTCAGGAAGGAGACGCGTTCTGTCTACTAGAGATGAATGTACTTTGGTGTGAAAAGTGCAAATCAATCACAGAACAACATCAAAGGAACTTGTGAAGATGCTGGAGGAAACAGGTACAAAAGTATTTATATCCACAGTAAAACGAGTCCTATATCGACATAACCTGAAAGAGGCTCCAAGACGCTTGCAAGCCGAAGAACACCTTCCCAACCGCAAAGCAAGGGGGTGGCAGCATCATGTTGTGGGGGTGCTTTGCTGCAGGAGGGACTGGTGCGCTTCACAAAATAGATGGCATCATGAGGTAGGAAAATTATGTGGATATATTGAAGCAACATCTCAAGACATCAGTCAGGAAGTTAAAGCTTGTTCACAATTGGGTCTTCCAAATGGACAATGACCCCAAGCATACTTCCAAAGTTGTGGCAAAATGGCCTAAGGACAACAAAGTCAAGGTTTTGGAGTGGCTGTCACAAAGCCCTGACCTCAATCCTATAGAAAATTTGTGAGCAGAACTGAAAAAGTGTGTGCGAGCAAGGAGGCCTACAAACTTGACACCGTTACACCAGCTCTGTCAGGAGGAATGGGCCAAAATTCACCCAACTTATTGTGGGAAGCTTGTGGAAGGCTACCCGAAACGTTTGACCCAAGTTAAACAACTTAAAGGCTACCAAATACTAATTGAGTGTATGTAAACTTCTGACCCACTGGGAATGTGATGAAAGAAATAAAAGCTGAAATACATCATTCTCTCTCATTCTTAAAATAAAGTGGCGATCCTAACTGACCTAAGACAGGGAATTTGTACTCGGATTAAATGTCAGGAATTGTGAAAAACTGAGTTTAAATGTATTTGACTAAGGTGCATGTAAACTTCCGACTTCAACTGTTTGTAGCACTATGCTAGTTATTTATGGTGATCATTTATGTGATATATATTTTGTGCTGTATCCAGCTAATCCACATGTAGAATATTATATTTTCTTTTTATGGAGTAATTGATAATTTTACTGTTACATTTCTACCAGGGCCATCTGTAAGGTGCATCATTGTCCGTTGGTTTCTAAATATTGAGGCTGCCAGATGAATTGTTAGATGGCAGCATTTCTTCACATAGTGACTGAAATGGACATTAATCCCCAAAACAATCTTCCTTGAGTAGTTTACAGCCAATAAGATTATGAGAAAGCTAAATAATGTCATGCCGCCCATTCCTTATCAGTTATTAGTATAGCCTTTCATTACTTGTCATAATGTTTACATTAAGATGAGATTGTAGACAACAAGACAACTTTGCCCACGTCAACATTACTTAAAAAAAAAAAAGATAACCAACCCCCCCGCCATAGCCTTATCCACACAGGCTTAGCAAAGCCATAATAGCTTTAACACCACTGAATGTGGAGTAACTCGTCTCTGTAGACCACTGTTCTACCAAAAAGCGTTGTCTGTAGGATTACTTTAGAAACGGATGGTGAAATCTCTATTTCCAGCCAACAGCTGCGTCTTTCCAAGACAATCACAATGAGAAAATCCCCACTTGTTGGGCTTACTGAATATTAGGCCTAAAGCGTATGCACGGATTCTGTTTTTTTATGATGGCGTGATTTTTTTGGGATCCACCTAAAGCTCTTGTCTTCCTAATCTCACTAGTTTGCTTGAAAAGGAAAAAGGAGAGGAGAGTAGGGTCTCACTGTTGTTGTCAGGAAGGTAATTATCTCAAGGAGCACTCAAACCTCTGAGCTGCAGCTTCTAGCCACTCTAAATGAGAGTTGAGGAGGAAATTATGCTGTGGTGACGTGCAATGGTGGTTTGGGAGGGCATATCAGGTTCTCACCTCCTATATGTTTTCCATGTAGCATCATGTCCTTGTTTGTTAGTGTTCAATGTTTTGAATTACACTCAGATTGAGTTGGTTGAGTTTATTTTATTTTTACAGGGACAGTGCACATTAATCAACGTTTCAGTAAAAGTGCCGGTTTTAGCCAGCCGGCTAATTTTCAACCGCAGTCCCTGGGCAGATATAAGACTCCATCTTACAAAGTTGTTGACGAATATCATTATATTCCTAAATACTTTGATAACCTAAAATCATGGATCACTGGATCAGGATGTGACAATACTTTCAAGAAGTAATGACAGAATAATAAGAACACTGTAATGTAGTGTCACAGAATGTTCTGTGTGTTTGTGTGTGTGTATGTGTGTGTGAATTTGTGTGTGTACACTACCGTTCAAAAGTTTGGGGTCACTTAGAAATGTTTTTGAAATAACATCAAATTGATCAGAAATACAGTGTAAACGTTGTAAATGACTATTGAGGCTGGAAACGGCAGATTTTTCATGGAATATCTACATAGGCGTACAGAAGTCCATTATCAGCAACCATCACTCCTGTGTTCCAATGGCACGTTGTGTTAGCTAATCCAAGTTTAGCATTTTAAAAGGCTAATTGATCATTGGAAAACCCTTTTGCAATTATGTTAGCACAGCTGAAAACGGTTGTGCTGATTTAAAGAAGCAATAAAACGTGCCTTCTTTAGACTAGTTGAGTATCTGGAGCATCAGCATTTGTGGGTTCAATTGCAGGCTCAAAATGGCCAGAAACAAAGACCTTCTGAAACTTGTCAGTATTTTCTTTTTCTGAGAAATGAAGGCTATTCCATGCGAGGAATTTCCAAGAAACTGAAGATCTGGTACAATGCTGTGTACTACTCCCTTCACAGAACAGCGCAAACTGGCTCTAACCAGAATAGAAAGAGGACTGGGAGGCCCCGGTGCACAACTGAGCAAGAGGACAAGTACATTAAAGTGTCTAGTTTGAGAAACAGACACCAGTCTCAACGTCAAAAGTGAAGAAGCGACTCCGGGATGCCGACCTTCTAGGCAGAGTTCCTCTGTCCAGTGTCTGTGTTCTTTTGCCCATCTTAATCTTTTCTTTTTATTGGCCAGTCTGAGATATGGCTTTTTCTTTGCAGCTCTGCCTAGGCCAGCATCACGGAGTCGCCTATTCACTGTTGACGTTGAGACTGATGTTTTGCGGGTACTATTGAAGTTGCCAGTTGAGGACTTGTGCAGCGTCTTTTTCTCAAACTAGACACTCTAATGTACTTGTCCTCTTGCTCAGTTGTGATCAATTAGCCTTTTAAAATGATCAACTTGGATAAGCTAACACAACGTGCCATTGGAACACAGGAGTGATGGTTGCTGATAATGGTCCTCTGCACGCCTATGTAGATATTCCATAAAAAATCAGCCGTTTCCAGCCTCAATAGTTATTTACAACATTAACAATGTCTGCACTGTATTTCTGATCAATTTGATGTTATTTTAAAGGACAACATTTTTTCTTTTCTTTCAAGAACAAGGACATTTCTAAGTGACCCCAAACTTTTGAACGGTGGTGTATGTGTGCACATGCATGCATGCATGTGTATCAGTGTGTCTGCAAATGGAATTGGTTCTTGAGCTGTACTGGCAGTCAGCTTAATGAGGTTAGTGGGTGAGGTTGGCACAGTGTGCCAGACTGTTTTAATCTGTACCGACCTGCTGCCTGCTCAGGCACATCCAGAGGATCACCCATCCTCTGACAGCGTAGTCTCATAACACTTTTACCCTTCTGTGCTGGGAGATTACGCTAGCTGGTTATGAGGCTAGTAGCTCTACTTGGCCTAACAAATGACACAGAGACTGGGCTACAGGTCAACACCAATGGGAAAAGGAAGGATGGATGGCTGAAATCCAGGGGTAAATATGGTCTGAGTCCTCCTAAATGAGTTCGGCTTAGGGTTGAGCCAGGGTGTGGACATGAAGCTAGGGTTAAGGAATCCGCATACATAATATAGGTTTGGTTTGCTCCTAGCAGAACTTGGCAAGGCGAAACGACCGTCTGTGCTCTCATACTCCCTAAAGACCATCGCTTGAAAAACAAGAAAAAAGCATTTGTCCATCCTGAGTCACCGTAGCAACAACATAGCCAGAAATACTTCCTCAAAATAGTCAGAATTAATCTAAAATAACTCAAGAAATCTGTCATTAATTTTGACGTTTTTGGTGAGGTGATCTTAGTCACGCAATTTTACATTTAACTAAGATGTTTGGTGCAGTATTTCTCAAGTGAAAAAATGCATGAAACCTGGTCGTCTCTCGTTGAATGAGAACAAACTCTTCATGTTCCCACTCCTACTAGGAGTAGTACTGTTGACCAATCACAGACTAAGGGGCATAGACATCGGCTACCGAACTTCGACTTGCCTCAATAATATTTTTGGCTAAAGACCAAAACTAACAAAAAATATATAATATATGCACAAACTGTTTTGACTGGGAAGCACAAACTGTTTTGACTGGGAAGCACAAACTGTTTTGACTGGGAAGCACAAACTGTTTTGACTGGGATACACAAACTGTTTTGACTGGGAAGCACAAACTGTTTTGACTGGGAAGCACAAACTGTTTTGACTGGGAAGCACAAACTGTTTTGACTGGGAAGCACAAACTGTTTTGACTGGGAAGCACAAACTGTTTTGACTGGGAAGAACAAACTGTTTTGACTGGGAAGCACAAACTGTTTTGACTGGGATACACAAACTGTTTTGACTGGGAAGCACAAACTGTTTTGACTGGGATACACAAACTGTTTTGACTGGGAAGCACAAACTGTTTTGACTGGGAAGCTCAAACTGTTTTGACTGGGATACACAAACTGTTTTGACTGGGATACACAAACTGTTTTGACTGGGAAGCATACGGTAAGCTTTAGGGTTAGGGTTGAAACGGAGTGTGGACATGAAGATAGAGTTAGGGTTGAGGTTAGGGTTAGTTGATTGTCTTGGGGAGGGACCTGGCCTTGCACTTGCTGACTGACTGACCTTGTAACTTGACGTAGTCCATAGCCAATCCCGGCAAGTGTCCAGTGAGAGACACTCTCCTCTTTGTGCTTAGAGACAGTTATCCAGTATCCAGTTTGATGCATAACAGAAACCACACAATGTCATACTTGGACTAATGAAGGGAGGGAGTATGAGGGCTTGAAAATACGTAATATACAGTGAGTGTAAAAAACATTAAGAACACCTGCTCTTTCCATGACATAGACTGACCAGGTGAATCCAGGCTATGATTCCTTATTGATGTCACAAAATCCACTTCAATCAGGGTAGATGAAGGGGAGGAGACAGGTTAAAGAAGGATTTTTAAGCCTTGAGACAATTGAGACGTGGATTGTGTATGTGTGCCATTCAGAGGGTGAATCGGCAAGACAAAAGATGTGTCTTTGAACGGGGTATGGTAGTAGGTGCCAGGCCCACCGGTTTGAGTCTGTCTAGAACTGTAATGCTGATGGGTTTTTCATGCTCAACAGTGTCCCGTGTGTATCAAGAATGGTCCACCACCCAAAGGACATCCAGCCAATTTGACACAACTGTGGGAAGCATTAGAGTCAACATGGGCCAACATCCCTGTGGAACACCTTTCAACGCCATGTAGAGTCCATGCCCCCGCAAACTGTTCTGAGGGCAAAGGGTGCAACTCAGTATTAGGAAGGTGTTCTTAATGTTTTGTACACTCAGTGTATACAGGATATTATGAGTAAGGACTCCGCTCCTCATACTGGCCTGAGCTACACTTAGAGGATGCAGAGGTGAATCATAGCTGAACATGGATCTTACTCTGAGATTGGAGAAATTGTGCCAACTGGACACAGACTTCAGTTCAATGTCTAGTTTTACATTTGGTTGAGTTTTTAACTAACGTGAATTCAACGTGAAATCAGCCAAAAAGAACACCTTTTCATTGGATTTTGGTTGAAAAGTTGGGTGGAAAAACCAGCCCAGAAATCTCCTTACGTTGATAACTTTTTTTCAAATCCAATCAATTTTCCACTTTGATTCAATGTCATCGCATTGAATTTTGGGTTGAAATGACGTGGAAACAACGTTGATTCAACCAGTTTTCGCCCAGTGGGTAGATACTCCAAAAAATCACATAATGTCGATAAAGATCTGTATCACCCCTTGCACACCTGATATGGGCAAAATAATACCTAACGTGACCAATCCATTGACTCAAGAACAATTGCAGCGTATTATTATTACAGGTGTTTCACTAGTTCCTGTTTGGAATGTATGTGCCTGAACTGTCTAATCAGTAATCAACACTCAGTCAGAGCATGTACGGGCTTGCTGTGGTAGCAGGTGTGCTTCAGAAGTATAGGTCATTCACATCAACACATAATGGACAGTGAGACAAGTAGTTATTAGTCCTTATCCATGGTGCACAATTATGCGTCTCAGCGGGTTCTTGCCTAACATACTGGTCTACTCAAACATGACGCCTGTTTTTGGAAGCCGGCTGCAGTTCTGATGTGCATCATCGGTTCTCAGTAAATGTGTCCGTATGTTATTTATTGACAGCCCGTCGTTTACAATGCATTTTGTTCCGGTTTTTAATGCAAGGACCATATTTACTCATCTGCCGTTGGTTATACTGCAGTTTCCCCACTAGAGGTCGCCTCGGGGGTTATAGAATTAAAGTGTTTAGAATGATCTGTACAGGGCTATTCTAGAAATGATACATGCTATATTCACAATATTTAGGAATAATAAAAGGAACTGTCAAGGTTGTTCATGATCCAATCTTCTATTATCAGTTGAAAGGCCACCAGTGTTGACCCAGGGCCGCCTCCACCTCAAGCCCAGACTTGCAACATTGGCGAACAGTGTCCCTTGTCCAAGTAACTATACGTTCCAGACCTATCATATTACCCCTCTGGTTATTTTTGGTATATTGTCATACAAGACCGCACCAAACATTTCACAGTATCCACGTCAGTCCTGGCCTGTCTCTTCTTCCAACAGACACATATTCTGGTGTAAACTATCAAATGAATTTGTACCGTGCAGTATTTCTATAACAACATTAGTATTATGAAGACCTATTTCTTAAACATGCTGTAAGGGTTGCTCCTCTTCTTCTTTCACATATGTATTACATGTTGACTATAAAAGCGTCATAGTCTAAAATGAAGGACCGGACATTAGACATCAAGTTAAGGACATACAGGGTCATTTTGTAGACGATAGTGACCTTGACCAGACAGGGAGGAGAGGAGGGCTATATAGGGACACTCCTGTTGTCATGGTAAAATGGCTCTCAGGAAACTGGACAGCAATAAAGAGATAGTCAAATGGAGATGAGAGGAAGCGTATAACAGAGAGACCACACTTTGTGAATTCTATTAGCATATTTCAGGTTTATAGGTTTATAGGTTTATTGTGTGGTTGATGTGTAGAAGACGAAGTATAATCGAAGTAAACACACACAGGCTTATGTCACCTACTTGCAACCATGAGTACCAGAAGGCCAGTTTTATGGAGACCATCAGCAGGAGGCACTGTGAAACCTGCATGACCCGGCAATGTCTCAATCAGTCCCTCTAGTACATTATTAGTCTAACGCAGGTGCATAACAAATAGCTTCAGTTACTCTAGGTCCAATATAACTTTGGAGCAGAAAAGCAAGATCTTATTGACAGTACGGTTCATTGATTATGATCTGACATGGGGTTCAACATTCTTGTTACAGTGTTCACCTTTTTGTCCATTCCAATTCTGTACACAGATTCAGTCATATCCAAGTAAACACGTTACAGATGGGATGGACCATCTGAGCTGTTAACTTGAGCTTGCGGTTGACCAATGGGAGGTTAGCATGGTCCTTTTGGAGTGCCAACACCTGCTGAGAGAGAGAGAGAGAGAGAGAGAGAGAGCGAGAGAGAGCGAGAGAGAGAGAGAGAGAGAGAGAGAGAGAGAGAGAGAGAGAGAGAGAGAGAGAGAGAGAGAGAGAGAGAGAGAGAGAGAGAGAGAATAGTTGGTGCTGTGACATAAGAAAGGGGGGGCATCTTAAGTGCAGACAGGTTGATTGTGTAGTGTAATATATGTCCTTGTGACTGAAATCTGTTTGTGCTCTCTGGAAGACAGTATCAAAATGTCAAAAATGAAAGTCTGTTGGAATAAGGCATTCATACTAGGCTTTACACATACTTTCACCAAGCACTACTACTTCAAAATGACTTTTCCAGTCTGTGGTGATGAGGGAGATCTTGGCTGATGTAAATGTGCTTGTTACATTTTTTTATTTCACCTTTATTTAACCAGGTAGGCCAGTTGAGAACAAGTTCTCATTTACAACTGCGACCTGGCCAAGATAAAGCAAAGCAGTGTACACAAACAACAACACAGAGTTACACATGGAATAAACAAACGTACAAGAAAGAAAAAAGTATATGTACAGTGTGTGCAAATGGCGTAAACATCACCAATACTTGCACACAATGTTCTTCACCCTGTCTATTTAGGTCAGAATGGTCTCCAGGTATCTCTCTCCCTCTCTTTCCCATTGCTACCACCTAGTGCAGCATTAAGGAGAGCATAGCCACAAGTTATCCCATCTCTCCCTCAGCTCTCTCATTAAGCAGCTGCCTAATGAGCTCTGGCCCCTAGGGACTCCCAGCGTCCCCCGGTCCCTGATACCCCTTCCTGAGATACCAGCCATGCTCCTACCCACAGTGTAGCTTCTTCTCTCTGAGGTCTCACGCCGTCGTCTGGTTTTAGATGAAAAAGAGCCTTCTGACTCTAATATTTGACAGTGCAGTAATTCGTCAAGAGTGATCAACGATAGCTTTTTATAACATTGCTGTCCAACAGGATAAGGTGTATATCTGTTTTTCTGTGAAAATGTACATTTGTCTGATTAATGCACTTTAACACTTGCAATATGCCTGCTTTCATCAGGTGTTAAGTATGATGACGGCTTACTGTGTGTGCTCTGCGTGTGTACATGTGCGAGATAACGGCCCATAATGGGTCTGCCACCATAGACCTATGCCTCCCAAAGCAGGGAAGGAGAAAACCCAGGAGAAGGATTGTGTTCCACTGTTGATCCAGCATGAATATTTAAAGTAGCGCTGATGGAGAGGAGAGGGTACCCTTCTCTCTCCTGGAGGAACTGAGGCTTCTGGGAGCTGCACACACAGCACGCACTTCCCTGCTGGGCCTCATGGCCAATCACAATAGGCAGGCAGACGTACTGCATGTTAGATCAACAGTCTGCCGGGGACAGGTGGAGTCCCAGCTACAGTAATTACATCGCTTTTAATGAATCCCACTGATCTATTCTGCAAGAGAGGCCACCGTTGGCCGTATCTTGATCATTGGTGTTACGGACTGGTGTGTGGCTTTTTACATCTTTTGTTTGCCTCTATCATTTCTGCAATGTATTAAAATCTGCGTGATTGTACATTTAGAATGTTGTTGTTATTGGTTGAGAAGTGTTCCACAATATGAGCTTTGTTATTCAGTATATATACAGTATAGTCCGGTTAAAAATGTTTTGTGAATGCCAGTTACATAAAACATTTTCAAAAGCAGAATAGTCCTTCCAGGAAGTAATTCTAATCTTTAAACAGGTCTGCTTTTACTGGCTGATTCATGTTAGGCACTTGTTCTTTTGATTGGTCAGTATTGACTACTGATTGTTAGTCTGATTAGTAAAAGAGAGAGATTATTGTGTTGAGTATGATGATGTCCTAAGAAGAAAGCAGGTGAGAGAGATTCTGCTCCCATCACATCTACCTCCAGCATACATACACACATCCATCCATCCAGACAGCTGATTAGGGGAGCTCCCAGTGCGGTCATCTGGCCCCAGGCCTTGGGAAGGGAGGAAGGTGTAGTGTTACCCTGTATTAACCAGTTAGCTGGCCCAGGGAGCCAGATGCCAGGCTTCATGAAACAAGGAGCAGCTAATCAAGTAAGACTCTCTTCAAGACCCAGACAATCCCTGCAATGTAAACCCACCTTCTTATTCATCAGGAGAGCTGTGAGGTGAGGGAAATAGAAAAGAGGACTGAGCATCTGCGCTTACACACACACAGCACACAACTCAAATTAACACATTAATTTATTGGTGACTACAATGACGTGGCAGAAAATACTTTCTTATAATGAACGAGAGATTTGCGAGAGCTAATTCCTGAGTGGCGCAGTGGTCTAAGGCACTGCATCTCAGTGCTAGAGGCGTCACTACAGACGTTGAATCCAGGCTGTATCACAACCGGCTGTGATTGGGAGTCCCATAGGGCGGCGCACAATTGGCCCAGCGTCATCCGGGTTTGGCCGGTGTAGGCCGTCATAGTAAATTAGAATTTGTTCTTAACTGACTTGCCTAGTTAAATAAAGGATAAAGAATAATAATTCAACATGCTGTGTTCAGGGGATGCAAGTTATTGAAGGACCCACCTCTCCACCACTCATTCCCTTCTTTCTTCGGTCTGGTCTGGAGTGGAGGCTGTTGTTTGGTATTCATTATTGATGATAATCCACATTCCCCATAGGGATAGAGCAGACTCACAGCAGGTGGAGGTGGGGCACTTAACCCTAATTGCTCCTGTAAGTCACTCTGGATAAGAGCATCTGCTAAATGACTAAAATGTAACATAAATGATGATGACTAAGGATCACCTGACCAGAGGTTCTCAAACAGACGTAAAGATGATGTTTCACCCCCAGCCTGTCACCTCACCTTGGGCTGCAAGATTCTCTGACATAATGCTGCTCTAATTGGACCCCTCTTTTGTTTTGACATCAATGGTCAGATATCCTGCTGATGCACTGAGATTGGGAGATGTTCAAACTGGACTATCTATAGGGCCAAGGATGAGACCAAATCTAGTCAGACCAAATCTAAAGGACACAATCCTTTCACCCCCTTTCTCAGAGGGGCCCAAGTTAATTACAGCCTCAACAGGAGAACTATCTGACAGATCTGGGACCTCTGACCTTTACCTTGCTGCCCATCAAAGCCAGAGTGCACACTGCATGACCCCAGCTTTGTGTTGGTGTATACACAGAGAGATCTAGAACATAGTTATATTAAAAATGGCATTAAGCCCATGCTGTGGTTTTATTTTATGTCCGGAGTCCTCAGGGGTGAGACATGCTCCCGCTACCGTTTCATAAAAATAATCAACTGCTTTCTGAACTTGTGAACCACCACTGCAGGACACCACAGAGGCACTTCCACGTTCCTGGGTGAATAATAGAACAGGAATGCCACTACTTTACCACAACAGATTGGGCCTATTTAGTTCCCTTCACAATAAAGAGATGCTGTTTGGGAATTAAGTGGTTTATTCATGGGGGTTATCATTCCAGCATTCCAAGTTCATTCCTTGTATTGTTCCTTTCACACACATGCATCCTTCTACCTTCTCCTTAAATGTACTTGAAAAGTTGAAACCTGCCTCTGTTCTCATTACACTCACGATTTGAGTGGAGAAAAAACAAGTTACTGTAGTACATACTACAGTTTTCTTTTTACTACCGTATTTATACTATAGTTAACTGTAAATACCACAGAATTCACTGTAGTGTTTTTGCACAAAACACTACAGTGAATACTACAGTAAAGTCGACAAAATACTTCGGTGAATACTATAGTATTTATACCATAATATAGACAAAGACAGAACAGAATGTTTAGAAACTATGTGGTATAGATACAGTAAAGAGGTCAATGGAACTCGACCAAAACAATGGAAATGCCATGTAAACGCGTAGCGGAAAGATGCCATGGAGGAAAAAGCCTGAATCTCCTCATTGCCCCCCAGCAAAATGTGCCTACATTTTAGTCTATTGTTTATACATGTATGTGTATTTCACACTATATTGTGGTATAAATTGGAGTATAATGTTTGTATGGACGTCAACCCCAATATATGTTCATCTTATTGTCATCAATCAACTGCATTACAGTTAAAAACAACTTTGACTACCAGCATCGATGTCTGTATGCTAGCTATGCTACCAGCTTATACTTATGGGAGTTAGCATTTAGCAGTCACTTCTTCTAAACCTGAACAGGGACAATTTCTAAATGTAATGCAGTGAAAACAGCCAAATATATCCAAATCGGACTTTAGTAACCACATCAAATTGTATTGGTCACATACATATACAGTTGAAGTCGGAAGTTTACATACACTTAGGTTGGAGTCATTAAATCTTGTTTTTCAACCACTCCACAAATGTCTTGTTGCCAAACTATAGTTTTGGCAAGTCGGTTAGGACATCTACTTTGTGCATGACACAAGTAATTTTTCCAGCAATTGTTTACAGACAGATTATTTCACTTATAATTCCAGTGGGTCAGAAGTTTTCTGTGCCTTTAAACAGGTTGGAAAATTACATAAAATGATGTCATGGCTTTAGAAGCTTCGGATAGGCTAATTGACATAATTTGAGTCAATTGGAGGTGTATCTGTGGATGTATTTCAAGGCCTACCTTCAAACTCAGTGCCTTTTTTCAAATTCAGTGCCTCTTTGCTTGACATCATGGGAAAATCAAAAAAAATCTGCCAAGACCTCAGAAAACAAATTGTAGACCTCCACAAGTCTGGTTCATCCTTGGGAGCAATTTCAAAAGCCTGAAGGTACCACGTTCATCTATACAAACAATAGTACGCAATAAACACCATGGGACCACACAGCCATTATACCACTCAGGAAGGAGACGCGTTCTGTCTCCTAGAGATGAACGTACTTTGGTGCGAAAAGTGCAAATCAATCCCAGAACAGCAAAGGACCTTGTGAAGATGCTGGAGGAAACGGGTACAAAAGTATCTATATCCACAGTAAAACGAGTCCAATATCGACATAACCTGAAAGGCTGCTCAGCAAGGAAGAAGCCACTGCTCCAAAACCGCCTTAAAAAAGCCAGACTACGGTTTGCAACTGCACACGGGGACAAAGATCGTACTTTTTGGAGAAATGTCCTCTGGTCTGATGAAACAAAAATAGAACTGTTTGGCCATAATGACCATTGTTATGTTCGGAGGAAAAAGGGGGAGGCTTGATAGCCGAAGAACACCATCCCAACCGTGAAGCACGGGGTGGCAGCATCATGTTGTGGGGGTGCTTTGCTGCAGGAGGGACTGGTGCACTTCACAAAATAGATGGCATCATGAGGGAGGAAAATCATGTGGATATATTGAAGCAACATCTCAAGACATCAGTCAGGAAGTTAAAGCTTGGTCGCAAATGGGTCTTCCAAATGGACAATGACCCCAAGCATACTTCCAAAGTTGTGGCAAAAGGACTTAAGGACAACAAAGTCAAGGTTTTGGAGTGGCCAGCCCTGACCTCAATCCCATAGAACATTTGTGGGCAGAACTGAAAAAGCGTGTGTGAGCAAGGAGGCCAACAAACCTGACTCAGTTACACCAGCTATATCTGGAGGAATGGGCCAAAATTCACCCAACTTATTGTGGGAAGCTTGTGGAAGGCTACCCGAAACGTTTGACCCAAGGTAAACAATTTAAAAGCAATGCTACCAAGTATTAATTGAGTGTATGTAAACTTCTGACCCACTGGGAATGTGATGAAAGAAATACAAGTTGAAATAAACCATTTTCTCTACTATTATTCTGACATTTCACATTCTTAAAATAAAGTGCTGATCCTAACTGACCTAAGACATGGAATTTTTACTCGGATTAAATGTCAGGAATTGTGAAAAACTGAGTTCAAATGTATTTGGCTAAGGTGTTGTCACGACTTCCGCCGAAGTCGGTTACTCTCCTTGTTCGGGCGGCGTTCGGCGTCACCGGTCTTCTAGCCATCGCCGATCCACCTTTCATTTTCCATTTGTTTTGTCTTGTGTTCCCACACACCTAGTTTACATTTCCTTCATTACGTGTCGTGTATTTAACCCTCTGTTCCCCCCATGTCTGTGTGTGAAATTGTTTGTTGTCAAGGTTAGCACACTTCTGGCTGGTTTGCGCTGGGGTTGTTTTATTCCCCGTGCTTTGTGGCAGCCGGTACTTTGTACTTGGTTTTTGTACTTTGTGCTGCCTCACTTGTTCGTTTGGCATTTGTTTTGTGACGCGGTTGCGTTCTGTGCAAATGGTTGCCTTAGTAAAGTGCTTTGTCCACTCATCTCTGCTCTCCTGCGCCTGACTTCCATGCACCAGCTACACTCACCCTTTGACAGGTGTATGTAAACTTCCGACTTCAACTGTATTTGTCAGATGTTATTGTGGGTGTAGCGAAATGCTTCTAGGTCTCTTACAATACATCAATCATGACGGATTTGATGAATATCCACTTTTTAAAATAAAATGTGTTTAATTTGCCCCAATCCAGCTTCCTTCTATCCCTCACAGTCTGCGTTCCATTGACCTCCTAACACCATCTATACTACAGTATTTTTTTATGTGGGAGACCACATACCTTCATAGAGGAAGTTAATGAAAGACCATTGGATATTAAACCATTATTCCCAGCCATGCTTTGTCTTTGAGAGAAAAAATTATATTTTCTTGAGTTCCTGTGAAGATTCCAGTCACAAACAGTAGGCAACAACATCATGGTAAAAACAAATCATATATTTTTCTATGTTTAGATTGTCTTTCTTTCTGGAGGATGTCATTGATCAGTCAGCCCAAGTCAGAATTGGGAATGGACCGTGGAAATGAAATGACAATGGGAGAAAATTAGATTAGTCTGTTTTAACCCCTAATGTGACAGATACGAGACAGTCATCCCACTTGATTGAAACGGATCTCTTTTGTGTGTCTGAATATCAACCATGACATTTGGTCTCCCAAAAGATTTTTAAGTAAAGCCGAGAATGTAAAAGTTGGAACTTGTCAGGTTTCTCCTATCATAATGTATACAACAGTGATAATTAAAGACATATCTATAACCATGCTCAAGAGTATAGAAATATATTTAGAATGTTGTTTTAAACTCAGCAGAGCTGTGCATTAAGACAGATGTTTACTTGACTAATGCAAGGCACTATGCAGTCAGATGCAGCTCCTCATCCCCTTCTCTGCTCTGGCTTCACACACATCTGAAGGAGATGGATCCCCAGCCATCTCTCCACCACACAAAGACTTCCACTTGGTTTGGATGAAGATGCAGGGAACAATGAGAAGCAATCATTCTCAGAGTGAATGGACTCTGGGGATTGGGGACCACTTGTTTAATAGTATGTATGTCAGGTCGGGACTCTTTGCACAGACGTAATCGAAACATACACAGAACAAGCCATAGAGCTTTCAGGCCGTACCCACTGTGTGTTGTGCTTTCTAATGTATATCACTGGAAAGACTAATTAAAACCTAACTGATTTGTTTTGTTCATGTATTGTATACGTGAGTGAACCCATCAGTATCAGTTCACCCTTTGTTTCAGCTCCTCCTTGGCTGTCCTGTGCCCCCCAGCAGTCAGCTCCTGTAATCAGCAGTACCAGGAGGACATAAAGCAGCCAGGGTCAGGGTGCATTGACTGCCCTGCTTGTTCACCCTGACAGATCTGCATGTTGGGCCGACAGTGTGCCACAGCCCCTTGTTTGAATAGAGCCCCATGGTTCAGCCTGCAGGGAGATAAGTCTATCAGGGCAGTTCAGGAGGGGTGGCTTCGACACCAGACAAGACGTTTGTCCAGGGGGGAATCTTAGATTTGAACTCACCACCCAGCTGTACCTTCCATTAGATTGTCTAGAAAGTAAACTGTCGTAAGGTCCACAAGCTGTGGTGTGGTTCAGTTTGAGTGATGTGCAGATTGGCCATGGACCTCAGGATGACCCAACCTACCTACACATCCAACTGGTTTATGTTTACTCAGAACTGCATAATAACACAATGGCCCCTGCATGCCCAGACCTGCTCCACTACCTCCACCTGACCTGACACTCTTCCTTAACACCTGCCTCTGGGCTGCTCATGTTCAGGGTGACGATTACATAAACATTACACTTACACAGACAGACCAAGTTGCACCATGGTTATTAGTCCAGTGGGTCTGGCCATTTTAGGAAGCTTCGACAAGCTCAGACTTGCCTGAGGGAAATATGTACTTTTTTCTGTTGTGAAAGACAAAGAGGTTATCTTCATTATAACATGGGGCAAGAGAAGGAGGGAAGTGTTCAGAACGGGTCACACACACACACACATCACCAAATTATTATTTTTATCCTGGAAGAACTTCTCCACCATGAGTGGAATTGAATGGGCACTGCTACAATACCTCATCACGCTCTATTGCTAATGGATCCTCCTCTGTAAATGGAATTTGGATTTGTTGGGGGAAAAACTCCTTAAGGGAACTGAAAGCAACGTTTCATCTTGCAGAGATGGAAGTGTGTTCTTCTGCCCTGCTGGGTGAAGTGCTTTGTTTTGTACCATCCATTTCAGAATGAAATGAGTGACCGGGGCTTAGGCATGCTGGTCCTCATAAGACGAAGGTTCAGTGGTGTATGGTGAGAGGGTGTAGGTAGGGGATAGAGATCGGACAGTTCATTCCTGGTAGAGTAGAAGAGTATTTGTCTGTCTACATACATTAACAATAGATAATACAGTATAGTTAAGCAATAAGGCACGAGGGTGTGTGGTATATGGCCAATATACCACGGCTAAGGGCTGTTCTTAGGCACGACGCATCGCAGAGTGCCTGGACACAGCCCTTAACCGTAGTATACTGGCCATATACCACAAATCCCTGAGGTGCCTTATTGCTATTATACGTGGTATACGGTCTGATATTTTTTATTTATTTATATTTTTTATTTCACCTTTATTTAACCAGGTAGGCAAGTTGAGAACAAGTTCTCATTTACAATTGCGACCTGGCCAAGATAAAGCAAAGCAGTTCGACACATACAACAACACAGAGTTACACATGGAGTAAAACAAACATACAGTCAATAATACAGTAGAAAAACAAGTCTTTATACAATGTGAGCAAATGAGGTGAGATAAGGGAGGTAAAGGCAAAAAAAGGCCATGGTGGCGAAGTACATAAAATATAGCACGTAAAACACTGGAATGGTAGATTTGCAGTGGAAGAATGTGCAAAGTAGAAATAGAAATAATGGGGTGCAAAGGAGCAAAATAAATAAATACAGTAGGGGAAGAGGTAGTTGTTTGGGCTAAATTATAGATGGGCTATGTACAGGTGCAGTAATCTGTGAGCTGCTCTGACAGCTGGTGCTTAAAGCTAGTGAGGGAGATAAGTGTTTCCAGTTTCAGAGATTTTTGTAGTTCGTTCCAGTCATTGGCAGCAGAGAACTGGAAGGAGAGGCGGCCAAAGGAGGAATTGGCTTTGGGGGTGACCAGAGAGATATACCTGCTGGAGCGCGTGCTACAGGTGGGTGCTGCTATGGTGACCAGCGAGCTGAGATAAGGGGGGACTTTACCTAGCAGGGTCTTGTAGATGACCTGGAGCCAGTGGGTTTGGCGACGAGTATGAAGCGAGGGCCAGCCAACGAGAGCGTACAGGTCGCAGTGGTGGGTAGTATATGGGGCTTTGGTGACAAAATGGATGGCACTGTGATAGACTGCATCCAATTTATTGAGTAGGGTATTGGAGGCTATTTTGTAAATGACATCGCCGAAGTCGAGGATCGGTAGGATGATCAGTTTTACGAGGGGATGTTTGGCAGCGTGAGTGAAGGATGCTTTGTTGCGAAATAGGAAGCCAATTCTAGATTTAACTTTGGATTGGAGATGTTTGATGTGAGTCTGGAAGGAGAGTTTACAGTCTAACCAGACACCTAGGTACTTGTAGTTGTCCACATATTCTAAGTCAGAACCGTCCAGAGTAGTGATGCTGGACGGGCGGGCAGGTGCAGGCAGCAATCGGTTGAAGAGCATGCATTTAGTTTTACTTGTATTTAAGAGCAGTTGGAGGCCACGGAAGGAGAGTTGTATGGCATTGAAGCTCGTCTGGAGGGTTGTTAACACAGTGTACAAAGAAGGGCCAGAAGTATACAGAATGGTGTCGTCTGCGTAGAGGTGGATCAGAGACTCACCAGCAACAAGAGCGACATCATTGATGTATACAGAGAAGAGAGTCGGCCCAAGAATTGAACCTTGTGGCACCCCCATAGAGACTGCCAGAGGCCCGGACAACAGGCCCTCCGATTTGACACACTGAACTCTATCAGAGAAGTAGTTGGTGAAGCAGGCGAGGCAATCATTTGAGAAACCAAGGCTATCGAGTCTGCCGATGAGGATGTGGTGATTGACAGAGTCGAAAGCCTTGGCCAGGTCAATGAATACGGCTGCACAGTATTGTTTCTTATCGATGGCGGTTAAGATATCGTTTAGGACCTTGAGCGTGGCTGAGGTGCACCCATGACCAGCTCTGAAACCAGATTGCATAGCGGAGAAGGTGCGGTGGGATTCGAAATGGTCGGTAATCTGTTTGTTGACTTGGCTATCGAAGACCTTAGAAAGGCAGGGTAGGATAGATATAGGTCTGTAGCAGTTTGGGTCAAGTGTCCCCCCCTTTGAAGAGGGGGATGACCGCAGCTGCTTTCCAATCTTTGGAAATCAAAGACGACACGAAAGAGAGGTTGAACAGGCTAGTAATAGGGGTTGCAACAATTTCGGCAGATAATTTTAGAAAGAAAGGGTTCAGATATACTAGCGCTGTCAGCCAATCAGCATTCAGGGCTCGAACCACCCAGTTTATAATGAGATTTATACAACGGCTGGGTCTAATCCTGAATGCTGATTGGTTAAAACCTATTCCAGCCAGTGTCTATTCCACAAGTTAACACCTATTTACTCTGTCCCATCTTTTTCCTATCCTTAGGAAGATCCTAGAAACTACATCACGAAATCATTTATTTTTAAGTCCACTGTATTTATTTAATTAATGCATTATTTACAGCCTTTTAATTAATAATTCAATAATTCATCACCCCATTCATCACATGTACGTTTAGATAAACTTACTGCCAAAGAAATGACCATCTATGCAGAAAAAGTTATTCAGTATTTTCATATTTTAACTGTATTACCTGAATCATACATAAAACATCCTTTACATAACATACCCTTACAACCATGGCTATACTAATGTTAGGTAATCCTGAGCCTTTTTAGAATATCTACTAATGGAAAGAATATAAAAAATCATCATAAAGTTTTACAGTTGAAGACTTTCAGAGCATAATGTAGCCGGCTAGACAGCCAGCAAACTGTCACGGCACAACTCTCTCTAGCATTATGTCTGATCTGATTGCCCACACAATACTGATTATGAAATTAGATTAGATTAGTATGTGAAGAGTTCGAAAACGCTATTTACACACATTTTTCACATTTGTTTTTTCATCAGAAATTATTTCTTATCCTTCATGTGTGTAAAATATCAAATTGACACTCGTCTAATGTCCATTGCTCGTGTTTCTTGGCCCAAGCAAGCCTCTTCTTCTTATTGGTGTCCTTTAGTAGTGGTTTATTTGCAGCAATTCGTGCATGAAGGCTGATTCACACAGTCTCCTCTGAACAGTTGGTGCTGAGATGTGTCTGTTACTTGAACTCTGTGAAGCATTTATTTGGGCTGCAATTTCTGAGGCTGGTAACTCTAATGAACTTATCCTCTGCAGCAGAGGTAACTCTGGGTCTTCCATTCCTGTGGTGGTCCTCATGAGAACCAGTTTCATCATAGAGCTTGATGGTTTTTGCGACTGCACTTGAAGAAACTTTCAAAGTTCTTGACATTTTCCAGATTGACTGATCTTCATGTCTTAAATTTTTGATGGACTGTCGTTTCTCTTTGCTTATTTGAGCTGTTCTTGCCATAATATGGACTTGGTCTTTTACCAAATAGAGCTATCTTCTGTTTACCACCCCTACCTTGTCACAACACAACTGATTGGCTCAAACGCATTAAAAAGGAAAGAAATTCCACAAATTAACTTTTACAAAGGCACACCTGTTAATTGAAATGCATTCCAAATGACTACCTCATGAAGCTGGTTGAGAGAATGCCAAGAGTGTGCAAATCTGTCATCAAGGCAAAGGGTGGCTATTTGAAGAATATAAAATATAACATATATTTAGATTTGTTTAACACTTTTTTGGTTACTACATGATTCCATATGTGTTATTTCATACTTTTGATGTCTTCACTATTATTCTAAAATGTAGAAAATAGTAAAAAATTAAGAAAAACCCTTGAATGAGTAGGTGTTATAAAACTTTTGACCGGTAGTGTATAGAATTTTGGAATGACACCCTTCATGTAGAACTAAGTGGTTGCTAATTAGGATAGATTTGTTTTGTTCTATAACAGACATTCAATACTACAATAAAAACAGCATGTTTGTTTCATAGATGCAAACAATCAAAAAGCAAATAGAAAATGCACATTAAAAAACACAGTAAATGTGACTCAGATGTTTCTCTGAATGAATCCATAATGCTAATGTAGCAAAACAGTAGTCTATAGGTCCTCTGGCCTCCTGCTGGAGTGCTTGTTCAGTATTGGGGCTGGTGCTGGGTGAGGGTGTCACATATAAGACTCTGCTGTCCCCCATGGCTGCATCTCAGTGAAGAAGCCTTCACAGAAGCTGAGACTATGGTCCAGGGTGATAGGCACTGCCTGCACCTCCTCTTTCAGCTCCTCCCAGGGGTGCCTCTGCTGCTCATCAGGGAACAGTGTCAGCTCCTCAAAGTGCTGTGGGTGTACCGCCAAAGGGAGCGGCTGCTGCAGCCTTGAGGTGCTGAGGTTGAGGTGCTGCTGGATCTCCTCCATGCTGTAGCAGCCCATGGTGGTCACCTCCATGTACCTGCAGGCCTGCTGGTGGTCCCGGTCAGCCCCTCCGCTGCACCACTTCTCCAGGTGCCAGCCCCGGCCTTGATCCTGCTGGGAGAGCTCCACCTTACAGCCCAGGGAGTTCAGAGCTAGGTTAATGTCTAGATCCTCAAAGTTATCGCTGCTCCCATTCAGAACATCGTCAAACACCATGGCCCAGTCTAGTTCACCCTTCAGTGCCTCTGGTTCCACGAGATCCGGTGTCAACAGTGGTGACTTATGGACTGTCTCCCACTTTGTGCCACCAAGTTTGCATCTGTTCCCAGCACCTGCCCCTCTGTGGGACACTGTGTAGTGGGCCTGGGGGAAATTCTGGTGGTACTCCTGGGTTTTTCGGTTACGGGATGATCTTTGGGTTTTGCTGTGTCTCTGGGTGTTGAAATGGATGTCTGGCATCCGCCTGCGCTTGAAGACTCCATTGACAAACATGTCTGCGTACTGAGGGTCAATCTGCCAGAATCCCCCTTTTCCTGGTTCGTTCTTCTGCCTGGGAACCTTCATGAAGCACTTGTTGAGTGACAGGTTATGACGGATAGAGTTCTGAGGAGAGAATAGAATGTAGTTCATGAAAAGATGAGCTAACTGACAGCAGCCTCGTTAAACATTCTGTCATTTGTTGCTGGATCGTCATAATGTTATAACTAATGATGTGTATGTATAAATCATTGGTTATAACATGTCAAATGTGCATCGTCAGGACAAGGTAATAACAATTTAAGTTCAGTGTACTCCTGAATCATATAGTCCCCATCACAGAGATTCCAAGAAAATCAAACAACATTTAACTTGTCTAACAAAAATACACATTTTGAATGGTGAGCGAGCGTTGCGTCTTTTCCTGTCCAATGATGTCTACCCATTTTTAGGTTGCACCTCTACTCACGTTGGTTGCGCACCTTCTACTTATTTCCCCCCCAAAATCAAACAACAATTAACCCACGATTACATATATGATAAACAAATATAATCATGATAGGCCTCGAACCTATTTTCCATACAGCATCAAAATAAATACTGTATCTCTGAGGGATGAGTTGCATGCAATCGCCCACACATCTCTCTCCCCCCGTGTTGTGTACCTCTCTCAGGTTTGATCAATAATGTAGAAGACAGACTGAGTCACTAACCTGCCAGCTGGTCTCAGCATGTCTGTAGTAGCAGAAGTTCTCTGTGATCCAGTTATAGATAGCAGACAGTGTGATCTTGTTCTTCTTGCCGGCCTGCATGGCCATGCAGATCAGTGTGGCGTAGGAGTAGGGAGGCTTCACCTCGTGGTTGGTCTTGAAGTCTACCTCCTCCAGGGACTTGGCTGGCACAGTGATCTGGTGGTGGTTGTTGGTCACTGTCGGGTGAAGGGAGTAGTAACTAGTCCTGTTGGCTGAGGCACTGGAGGTGATGGGGCTGCCTGCACTCTGAGGCATGCCGGAGGCTGCAGTGTCCCCAGCAGGTGGACTGGAGGGGGAGTCGGAGCCCTGAGGGTGCAGGTGGCTGGGCTGAGGCAGCTGGTACGGCTGGCAAGTGGAGCCCGGTAGGCTTTCTAGACTCACACTGACTATGGTGAAGTCCTGGAGCCATTGGAGGCTGGTGAGACTGTCATCAAGGTGCACTGCACCATTCACATTGTCTTGGTCTTCTGGGTGAAGCTTCATCCATTTCTCCTTGAATCTGGTGGCAATCTCTTGACTTGGTAGTACTGGCATTGTAAAGTGTCCCTGTTAATAAATTCCCACAAAAGATTGGTGTGATCTCACTCAGCTCTTTAAATTTACAATACGAAAAACTGCACTATAATCTCATAAAAATAAAAGAACAGTGGCCATTCATTCATAAAGAAGTATTAGCAAAAGCAGTACATTTACCTTGGTCTTGGTGTACTCCGCAGTACAGCTTGAACGATCAGCTCCACTGTTCTCATATGGTACCCAAACCTCTTACACGTTATTGCGATGTCTGTACAGATGGCTTGGAGAGGAACTGCTATCTAAACATGTAAAGCCACGACTTAATTTGCAAAAGTAGTCTTTATGTTTCCACATTCATTCAGATCCTGTCGATGTGTGATAATAATCCCATAACGGCGAGGGGCAGATCAGAACATACTGAGGGAAAGACAGAAAAGACCGCCTTGAGTTTTAATAGCCCTAAACAAATAGCAGGTCGCTGATTGGCTCCGTGGTTTTCAGGTTTCGCCTTTGTTTCTACCGCTCGCTGTATGTGTGCGTGCATATACAGGAAAATTTGGTGAAATCAGCGAAAACAAACAGAATGTAATTACACAGAATATTCTATGTAACATTTTTTACCTAATTAATCAGAAACAAAGTGGCTTCTGACTGTCATGAATACGTTGTGTATTCATGAATTGTAAGAAGGATGAGTTTTGATTTAAAAACTGAAGTGCAGTTTTGTTACTAAGGGTCTTCTGTAGGCTATTGGACAGTTAATGATACATAATATTTAAAATGTATCCTGAATAATTGTAGATAATGAATACATCCTTAGTCATTGTAAAACAGCCACCTTTGGAGTTAAATGTTTTACAACTGTGATGTGACTTTACCTACACATGGTCGATATTTGAATTGACTTTTGATTAATTCTTCGTTTTATAGACATTGAAGACATAAATGTTACAGTTAATGACAATGTGTGTAGTTGAAATTGCGAACATATTGGCTCTGGGATGAAATTGGGTAATTCTGGCTGTGACATGATGTATTAGCGACATCTACTGGTTATTGTCGATGTTAGGTTCTCGAATTTGCTGTACCCGTTTTTTAATCAGTAGGTATACCCAGCTGACAGGGAAACTATGATTCCGTTAAAATGAATATGATCATTGTAGAAAACTCCATCACAGTCACGCTTTCTCTGGTCTTGGGAGTCTGGGACACAGGCTCACAAACTCTGTCTTTCTAACTCAGGGTGTCAAACTCATTTTGCCTCGCGGACCGCATTCGCGCACTCGGTCTTCGACGACGCACTAAAATGTGTTATATTTCATCGCCATCAAAATTGGCCCAAAAATAGTTCTCTCCATCATTTTTTGAATTGGATATACTCCCTGGCTGTCTATCTTTCATTTCGATGATTATTAACGAGTTGGACAGTCAAGAAACTGTATGAAGGTACTGTAGGTCCATTAACGTTTCTACACGGTCTCTATATGGTTTTAGTCATACATACACTACATGACCAAAAGTATGTGAACACCTGCTCGTCAAACATCTCATTCCAAAATCAAGGACATTACTATGGAGTTGGTCACCCTTTGCTGATATAACAGCCTCCACTCTTCTGGGAAGGCTTTCCACTAGATGTTGGAACATTGCTGCCGGGACTTGATTCCATTCAGCCACAAGAGCATTAGTGAGGTCGGGCACTGATATTAGGAGATTAGGCCTGGCTTGCAGTAGGTGTTCCAATTCATCCCAAAGGTGTTCGATGGGTTTGAGGTCAGGGCTCTGTGTAGGCCAGTCAAGTTCTTCCACACCGATCTCAACAAACTATTTCTGTATCAACCTCGCTTTGTGGACAGGGGCATTGTCATTCTGAAACAGAAAAGGGCCTTCCTCAAACTGTTGCCACAAAGTTGGAAGCACAGAATTGTCTAGAATATCATTGTATGCTGTATCATTAATATTTACCTTCACTGGAACTAAGGGGCCTAGCCCAAACCATGAAAAACAGCCCCAGACCATTATTCCTCTTCCACCAAACTTTACAGTTGGCACTATGCATTGGGGCAGGTAGCATTCTCCTGGCATCCGCCAAACCCAGATTCATGCGTCAGACTACCAGATGATGAAGAGTGATTCGTCACTCCAGAGAACGCGTTTCCACTGCTCCAGAGTCCAATGGTGACGAGCTTTACACGAACAGTTCTTGTGCTGATGTTGCTTCCAGAGACCGTTTGGAACTTGGTAGTGAGTGTTGCAACCTTGGGCAGACGATTTTTACGAGCTACACTCTTCAGCACTTGGCATTCCCGTTCTGTGAGCTTGTGTGACCTACCACTTCACGGCTGAGCCATTGTTGCTCCTAGATGTTTCCATTTTACAATAACAGCACCTAGAGTTGACCGGAGCAGCTTTAGCAGGGCAGAAATTTGACTAACTGACTTGTTGGAAAGGTGGAATCTTATGACGGTGGCACGTTGAAAGTCACTGAGTTGATCAGTATGGCCATTCTATTGCCAATGTTTTGTATAGAGATTGCATGGCTGTGTGCTCGATTTTATACACCTGTCAGCAAGGAGTATGGCTGAAATAGCCAAATCCACTAATTTTAAGGGTTGTTCAGATACTTTTGTATATACAGTACCAGTCAAAAGTTTGGACACACCTACTCATTCAAGGGTTTTTCTTTATTTTTACTAGTGTCTACATTGTAGAATAATAGTGAAGACATCAAAACTAAGAAATAACACATATGGAATCATGTAGCAACCCAAAAAGTTTTAAACAAATCAAAATATATTTAATATTTGAGATTCTTCAAAGTAGCCACCTTTTGCCTTGATGACAGCTTTGCACACGCTTGGTATTCTCTCAACCAGCTTCACGAGGTAGTCACCTGGAATGCATTTCAATTAACAAGTGTGCCTTCTTAAAAGTTAATTTGTGGAATTTCTTTCCTTTTTAATGCGTTTGAGCTAATCAGTTGTGTTGTGACAAGGTAGGGTTGGTATATAGAATATAGCCCTATTTGGTAAAATACCAAGTCCATATTAAGGCAAGAACAGCTAAAATAAGCAAAGAGAAACAACAGTCCATCATTACTCTAAGACATGAAAGTCAGTCCATGCAGAAAATGTCAAGAACTTTCAAAGTTTCTTCAAGTGCAGTCGCAAAAACCATCAAGCGCTATGATGAAAATGGCTCTCATGAGGACCACCACAGAAATTCCAGAGTTACCACTGCTGCAGAGGATAAGTTCATTAGAGTTACCAGCCTTAGAAATTGCAGCCCAAATTAATGCTTTTTAAATTTAACTAGGCAAGTCAGTATATAACAAATTCTTATTTACAATGACAGCCTACAGGGGAACAGTGGGTTAACTGCCTTGTTCAGCGGCAGAGCGACAGATTTTTACCTTGTCAGCTCAGGGATTCAATCCAGCAACCTTTCAGTTACTGGCCCAACACTCTAACCACTAAGCTACCTGCTGCTTCACAGAGTTCAAGTAACAGACACATCTCAACATCAACTGTTCAGAGGAGACTGCGTGAATCAGGCTTTCATGGTTTAATACCTGCAAAGCGCAAAGAAGCCACAACTAAAGCACACCAATAAGAAGAAGAGACTTGCTTGGACCAAGAAACACGAGCCATGGACATTAGACTGGTTGAAATCTGTCCTTTGGTCTCATGAGTCCAAATTTGAGATTTTTGGTTCCAACCGTCATGTCTTTGGCAGATCGCACCATGAAGCATGGAAGAGGAGGTGTGATGGTGCTTTGCTGGTGACACTGTCTGTGCTTTATTTAGAATTCAAGGCACACTTAACCAGCATGGCTACCACAGCATTCTGCAGTGATACGCCACCACATCTGGTTTCACTTAGTGGGACTAACATTTGTTTTTCAACAGGACAATGACTCAACACACCTCCAGGCTGTGTAAGGACTATTTGACCAAGAAGGAGAGTGATGGAGTGCTGCATTAGATGACCTGGCCTCCACAATCACCCGACCTCAACCTAATTGAGATGGTTTGGGATGAGTTGGACCGCAGAATGACAGAAAAGCAGCCAACAAGTGCTCAGCATATGTGGGAACTCCTTCAAGACTGTTGGAAAAGCATTCCTGGTGAAGCTGGTTGAGAGAATGTCACAAGTGTGCAAAGCTGTCATCAAGGCAAAGGGTGGCTACTTTGAAGAATCTAAAATCTATTTAGAATTTAACACTTTTTTGGTTACTACATTATTCCATATGTGTAATTTCATAGTTTTGATGTCTCACTATTATTCTACTATGTAGAAAATAATAAAATAAATAAAAACCCTTGAATGAGTAGGTGTGTCCAAACTTTTGACTGGTACTGTATATATAATATATACACATTTCATTTCAACTTGTAGGACTATGCATAGGGTGAATTCGGGAAAGAGTGGGACATGATATAAACTGGGACAGATTAATCCTGATTCCTTTATTTCTTGGTCTGACAAAAGAACATATGGTCATGTCTCCTGTGAATATGAAATCAAGTCGTTTTTTTGTGTAATTACGAAACATCTGTAGGATTTCATAAATGTATCATGTGTTGGGCTAATATGTTGGATAGATGTCAAAAGAGGTTACAGAAGATGGAAATGCAAAGTGTCCCACTTTTTCCGAATTCACCCTAAATGGTCATCACAGATCAATGGAAGTCAAGCATGAGACATGCAGTTAAAAACAGAAGTGTTCAACATTACATTTATTTAATTGTTATTCACATATAGGCTACACATGTAGGATCTTAATTTGAGCCAGTTCGCTACAGCAGGAAAATAATCCTGCAGCAACAGGAAATTTGAATTATGTGGATTATAATGAATGGGACATTTTTGTAGGGGTTGATACATTTTTCATTAGTGCAAATCTAGTCTGATATTTTAAAGTAGAAATTACAAACGTTAGAAGCCTTTTTAAACCTTGAATACACTACAAGTTTGCATTTCCTGCAGTGCAGGAAAATTCTCAGTAACAGAAGATTGATCAAATGAAGATCCTACATCTGTACACAGGGACAGACAGAAATTGATAGAGTTATGAATCACTAAATGTGGTGTTATCCTGGATACCAGGTCAATAATAGTGAGAAACAGGAACAAGGCACAAGTGTATCATCAAAGTTAACATGACACATCGTTAGTCAAAGACACATGACATGAACAGTATTAATCCAAAGCAGATTGGATCGTTTTTACACCCCTTTACAACAAAACTCACAAGCGAAAGATAACCTAATGTTAAAGATGCAATGTCAAGATATTGCATAAGTAAAATGGTCGAGAAGCATTTAGTTTATTCCTCCTGGGGGAAAAAATGAGAACACACACACAATACAGACCAAATAACAACCAAGTCTACTCATAATGTAGTTCATTTTTAGATTAAATGTATCAATATATGGACTTAACATAATTGTAATTGCTGAACAGTTGGTTTTAATTACAATTAGGTTTCTTTAAAAATATTTAACGAACCATTGAGAATGCAAAGAAATGTCATACTTTTACAGCTCTGTATATCAGCCAATGGGAATAAAAACCTCCTAGACTACGCGCTCATACAGCTGCATATCCTGAAACAGTTTCATCACAAGAACACCAAAAATGCAACTAGCAGCAGCCATATCTGTTTAGTTGAAGGCACATAGACCTATATGTATGGTGCTACATCTATAGGGAAGTCAGATACTGCAAGTCATGGAACTTGAGCAAGACAATGACTATGCCAGGATGACAAGCCACAATATAACTACAGAAATATGCCACGTCTACAAATAACACAGTTTGTGCTATACAGTCAGCATAGCGTATTGGCTTGTTGCAGGCTCTATCTTTGTGTTCAGCTGTTAGGGTGTAAAGCTGGACTCTGTCACTAAAAATCGATCAGCTATATGTGAGATACTGTGCATGTAGCTGTATCTACTAATCTCCTTATTTGAATCCACAGATTTTCTTCTATAATACACAAATATACAATTTTGCAAATTAATCTACACAATTTTCTAGTACAGGTACAATATATAAGATATCACATAATTCAGTATAAAAACAAACAAATGCAGATATTTACCGTTGAAGACAACTTGAAATGAAATGCCTCAATTTGACTTGCTATGACAGGGGAATTCACCATTTCAAAGTAAAATGAATGAATCCTCAAAACCTTTAAAAATGACACCATTCAATTATGTCATGTTTAATCATGTCAAATGTCCACTGAAATGTTTCAAAGTTTGTTTTCAAAAACGTTTCATATCATACAAGCACCAAGAAATAACAGTTAAAAAAAGTTATTAGTTTAGACGAATACAACATGAATGGTATTAATGCTCTTTAAAACAATTAGTGTCAAGCAGTAATTTGAGTAGAGTAAACTGAAAGTGAGTGTGCTTCTAGTACCACCATATGATGGTAGTCATACTCAACCACTGGAATCATGCAATGTCCCCATCCAGAATGGATAAACAATTACACACTCCTAAATGTATGTATGCAAAGCAATCTAATTAAGGACTTGTTGTTTTTTTGTTAAGGTATAGTATGGTTTTAGTAAATCCTTGCAATGACCACCACAAACACATTTTGAATCAATGCCAGTTATGGCATGAATCAGTGACCAAAGTAGGAGAGAGGTCTTCTACAAGGCCCAAGGGGACTGGATCATGGGGGAGGGATGGGTTTGGGAGGAGACCATGGCTAAGTCCCAATTATTCATATTTTAGGCTAAATGTGCACTTTCACACTCCCCGTCATGGATTTAAAAGCATTGGATTGGTGTAATTATTGACTGGAGGGAGTTTCCACCATTGTTAAATCCATGCGAGAAAGTGAATTGGGACTCAGCCAGAGAGGGAGAAGCGTTGGGCCCAGAGGTTAGGGGTCAAGTTGCTCATCCTCCATGTGAAGGCTGCTGGGGGGACACAGGAGGGGCTGGCTGGAGCAGTTGGTACTCTGACTCTTCAGGCTCTCTGATGACCCTGTGGACACAAGGAGCATGATCCAATTAAACAAGAGGATCTCTTACTCCGGTGAAATCAAATCTAAACAATTGGATACTTATCAATACAATCTTGCTGTCAATTTACATGATAAACAGAGTTATAACCTGCAGCAGATTTTTAACCAACTGTCCTGAATCTGACAGATAGCGAGGAATCGGTTTCTCTGAAGCAACGAGACAGGTAAAGACAGGACAGAGAAGTCCTACATACCACATTTATTCCTCCACACCAATAGAGCAGGCATCAGGACCTAGAGCTGGCCATAGCAAGGCCAGGTAAAGGGACAGGGCAGGGAGTAAGGAAACAGAGAAGAACAAACAGCACACAGGTTAGATGCAAAGCTGGGGGACTGAACGCATGGGGGAATAAAGAGAAAAAGAGCCAAAAGGTGTTATACGTGCAATGAAAAATGTATGTTAACAATTGGTTTGAGCATTAAAGACATGCTCTGGTACTTCGCCAACTAGTAAGTATTTTTCAAGGTTCCCGTTTTTTGTGTTAATGTGTAGTTCATGCATAATCTATGAGCAGAACTAGCCAAGAAATCCCTAGTTTGACTGTTTTCTGGAAGCTGTGCAGCGCCATTTTCCCTACATTTACCCCCACATGGGCCAGCCCCCTAGCAATTAAAGTTTCAGCCAATGATCTTCAGCTTGCTAAGGGAGTGACAGCTAGCAACACGCATACAGTAGACCGAGAGAGAGAGACATGATGCACATATCTGTACATATATGTGACAGAGTACGCAATTTTCTGGGGCCACTTTTGGCTCGTGGGCGCTACTTTCAGAACTACTGGCTAAAAAGTATACAAAAGAACCAGAGAATATCTTTAATATCCAGACAAACATACACAATCATGCACACGCGCACAGATACGCACGGGCCTGGGCCTTGTGTTATTATTAGCTTACCTGGCAGAGACAGGTCCCCTGGCGGGTCACTCTCTGTTTTGGTCAGGCTGCTGTGTTCACTGCTGTAGTCCTGAAGGATCTCTCTCTCTCCTCCAGAGTGCAGCCTGTCCTCTGGACCACCCACGACAGGAGGGAGAGACAAGGTCACAACAAGACCTAAATGTCCTTACACTGGTTTGCAATGTACCCTGGTAGGTATTTCAAGTAATTATTTGGAGGGGTCACCTACCCGAACTTGATGTAGACTGGACCGCTAACTACGTGCATTCAGAGCATGACAGAACTCACCATCATCTGGGGAGATGGACTCCGGTACATCCTCGGCTGCAGTGGCCTCGGTGGGAGCTGGGCTGCTGGAGAGCAGTGTGTGAGGCTGGGCGTCCGACATCTCAGACAGCTTCTCCTCATCCTCCTCCTGGATGGGTGATGAGGGCGACCTCAGGGTGCTGTGGGGGTCAAACACTTACAATGAGGCGACATTGATAAACAAAAAAACAGTTTTACAACCAACGTGAAGCTTTATAATAAACAGACTGCACTCTGTACTGTTGTCCTAGTAAGTTTATTTTCTGCAGGTTGGCAAGGCTCAGCAATGTCAACTGGATGGATTGCCAAGGACACGCCGTCTAATCAGTTTGTAGCATGGTGCTGGATACAGGAGAAGACCTCTAGCAGCAGCTCACCACAACATACGGACACTCTTTATTCTGACCCTGGGCCAGCTGTTACACAAACTGATGAGCAATCAATCCAGAGTCAAACCCAATGTCAACAAGCAAATCCATCCGGGCAGTTAATCTGTCAGGGCTATTAACTCCATACTAAAACTAAATAATTCAAAATTGCATATGCTCCAAGTTAGAGACTGTTCAAATCAACTGGTAATGGTGTGAAAAATTACAGTAGCAGGCAGCTGGACTGTAGAGAGCAGCACTGGGAGACTTTAGCCCACTTCAGTATCTCCCCCTTCTTCCTAAAGTGTGCCCTGGTTCACCCTACCTCAAAAGATTTCAAAGCATTGGATTGGTTTAAATATTCGCTGGAGGGAGGTTCCACCAACTTCCCTTACACCTGTCCATTTTAAATCAATGAGGGGGAGTGTAGGGTACGAGTGCACAGTTCAAGGAGATGGTCCATCTCAGATGGAGGAGAAAGTGAACTGGGCTTGTTACTACCCTTGTGTCCCAGGATTACCTGTCAGGTGACTTGCTGACTTTGCCCTTCTGCAGGCCCCCGTCCCCGGAATGTTCTGGGGAGCCCAGCGGCCGGCCCTCCCCTACCAGGCTCCCAGAGAAGTTAATATCATCGTAGAGGGGGGCGGGGGGGATGGAGGGGGACACAGAGTGCAGGCCGTTCAGAGCCTCCAGCAGAGAGATGGGCTCAAAACCTGGAGGAACCGAGTCTGAGCTCTGGAGAGATGCACACAGAAAGACTGCTCATATCTTCACTAGTCATTCACAGCCATTTATTAAAGGCTTTGTAATTGCATCGTGATGGAGTTGAGTTTTGTTAAATAAAAGTAGAAAAAGAAACAATCCTTGACACAAATGATGCCATGTGTGTATTAACAACAAATGCCTGGGTCGTTTGCGCCGTACCGAGTGCTCATCATGGTCCATGGTCTGAGCCAGTACAGGGCTGAACGACACAGGGGACAGCGGCCCAGGCTTCTTCCTCACAGCTCTGATCTGCAGCAAGGCTCGGAAGGCTGGGGAGAGAGACAGACCAAACACTGATTACACTACACACTGTCAAATGTGACTGCATCTTCACTAAAATGTCAACTTTACAGCATTTTCCTTAAATCAGCTCAGTCCACACAGGGCATTCATCTCCACGTCCATTAGGTGTCTCTCTCGCTGAGCTCTGAAACATGGCAGCCTGGCAGGTCTATTTCCTATTAGCTAAGGCATGAAATCCCAGTTGGAAGCCTATTGGAAACAAACTAGCATCGCTCCTTACGCAGTCTGCAGATAGGACAGTTGTTGGCCTGGTAACGCAGGGTGTCAGCACAGGAGTTGCAGAGACACAGGTGTCTGCAGGGCAGAATGATGGTGTCTCGGAGGTCTGACAGACAAACAACACACTCATTGCTGTTGTCACTGTTCTCATCCTCCGATGGCTGCAGAGAACCAAAAAACATTTGTGAAGAGTGATGAACATGTAGAAAAAAATTGACTACGCAAACCAACGGTCTGAAAACCTACAGCAAAATGAGCCACATTCCTGAAAGATTCAGGTGTGGTTACACCTCTATAATGTAAAAATGTGTTGCTTTCCAACAGCCTTTGTAAATTCATGTTAAATAAATCTACTGTATGCATCTACAAAAGGTGTTCCTGGTGAGTTCTGGAATAACAACCTTGGTCTCTTGGTTGTTTTTGTTTTCAATTCCATAGATCTCCTGCAGCAGGTAGCTCACACGATCCACCTATAACAACACGTGGCCAAGGACAGAGAATGATGGGAGGAACACATTGTAGCCTTATGTCCCATAGGGGATAAAGAGGAGGAAGTAATCACACATGCTAACAAATGTATGTGTTGTAAATTAACATGTTTTTGTTATTCAGGCATTTTGTATTTTAAATAATCTACTAATATAATAGAGAAGACATGGATTAACTTGTATTAACTTACAATTTGCTTCTGCTTCAGAGGCTTGACGGAGAAACTGCCATCCACATGCTTGAAAGGAAGAAATGGTGTTTACTTCACATATTTGTGTGTGAAAACAGAACTTCATGACATCAGACGCGGGATGCAAATTTGAGTCAAATTCAAACACTGTCCTCTTCCACTCAATCGACACAATGAGTTACTTACTCGCTCAAAGGCTGCCAGCAGCACATGTGCATGTCCAAAGCAATCTGGAAAAGGACAAACACTAATTCATAAGGGATTACTGTACTCTGTGCATACAGAATGTCTAATCTAGCACCTGCTATTGTGGTACAGCGGAGAGACAGTTGCCAACTAAGTTTGTTATTAAGTCAGCCTTGAAGTGATATATGGAGCGAAGAACATTAACATCAGCGTCAACCGTTTGGACCACCTACCATCCCCTTCATCCACCACAGCTTGGATCACCATGGGGAAAACACCCCGGTCCAGCTCAAAGTTCAGCTGTAAAGATAAAATAAATGGTGACAACAGATGAGCTAATCAACAGTCAGCTGGTGACATCACTCCACAGGATTGAGTGCTCCTGCCCAGATATACTCACATCCTCCTCCTTCCAGTCGGTGAAATCGATTTTGAAAGAAGGCAGGGAGAAATGTTGGCTCACACCCCTCTTATAGTGTACAGTCTCAGAAACCAGGGCTGGGCCCTTTGGGTTGTACCTACACAGGACAGAAACAGTGAATACAATATCTTATCAATACAAAAACTATCAAAGTTAATTTAGTATCCCGGAAATATAAGATGTTCTTTTTCAGATCTCTTGTTGAAAGCTCTTTCTTCGACCACAAATAATGAAAAACAGCATTAGGCCTAAATAAAATCAATTTCCGAATTTTCCCTCTTAAATTTGTCAATGGAAAAGCTCAATAAAAAAGCATGCAAAAAAAAAGGCAGAAACACATCCATCCACTCACATAATGACCTCAGCATAAACTATTATATTAATTCCCTCTTCAGATGACATGCGTATCCATGGAGACAGGCGGTTGCTAAGGACCCATTGTATCTCTCCCAGTCTGCTTTTTGGAGACTGGCGTTCTATGCTGTATATTGGCCACTATCATAAGATGTTCTTATACAACGTGTCTTTAAAGTGAATAAAACAATTTCACTGCACATCTTCAGAAACAGATAAAAGGCATGGATTTCATTTCAAATGAGAAATGTCAAATGCTGGATTGCATTTAGTTAGATATTTGGGAGCAAGAGACAGTGGAAGAAAATATGTATTTCTAATTAGTGAATGACTTAGAAATAGCATATTGATGCTAAACATAGTCTATTATGTAAATTAAAAGGTTTCTGAATCAGACTCGTACATACATTGCCATCCCATTGGTGAATTCCTCAAAAGCTTGGCAATACAGGGTGATAGCCACACGAGCATCAGCGTCAAATGTGAACTCCACACCATACAGAACCTTTGGCTTCCCTCCTTCCTCTACTGGAGCATCAGTGTCATCTTTGTACCTAGTAGTCAAGCAGACGAACAAAACAATGTTAGGCTAGCTTTTTCAAGTGGCCAATTTCAAAATGACAACTTTGAAACTGAAGCTATGATTAAGTTAACAACAACAAAAAAATCCCTCATGCACCACACTTATGAAGGCATGTCAATATCAAATGAAACGTAGGCCTAAACAAGTACAGTGAATAGATGTTAAGCGAAGCTCAATCAGCCAGGATTCTTGACCTGAATCACTTGACAATGAAAACCACGTAGAAAAACAAATGAGGTTAAGGTTAGTCTGAAGACTACTTGCTGTAGAATATGATGGTGTTTTTCCTCACCTGACCAAGCGCAGGGAGTCCTTTCTGATATTGACCAGACTTCTCAGGGTCTTCACAGGCTCATGGTGTGCCGGGGTCACGTACGGAAACTAAGCAAAGGTGAGACACGACAACTAGTCTAAGAAAAGAACAGCCCAATGCAGATAAACTTCAAATGCTTTAGCGTAACCAATAGCATGGGGGATGTGAATCAAGGACTACTCCTGAACTTCCACTTCAACTAATATGCTGTACATGTTACTTATCTGTCAGCAGCTTGCAAGATGAAAAACTTAACAACATAACTAAGAACCTTTGCCATTGTATAGCGAACTTGTTTGTCCTTACTTGTACAGGCCTATTTCCAAGGAAGTTCAGATCCATGTTTTCTCCAAATAGGTAACCCTCTGGATGGGGAGTGTCAAATTTCTCCCCTCCCATGAAAAAATGGCTGGCAAAGTAATTCCCTTAAAAGAAAATAGAAGTATGTGACTAGATTAGAACCAGGATAAAATCAGGATGGAAGGCCTATCTTTAATCAGGACAAGATCAGGGCACCGATGTACAACTCATCCCTGCCTCATCAAATAAACATCTCACCACGACTGAATATCATACAATTAACCATTTATAGCGTTCACATGTAACGTTAGGCCTATAATGTTGGGAGCTGATGATGTCAGTTTAACTGACGTTAGCAGCGTTAGCTATAGTTCGAGTTTTAGCGTTTCAATCCAAATGAATAGCTATATTTACCCGATTTCGGTGGAAATCTGTACGCAGAATTCGCCTGGATATCAATATCCTCAACGCCAGCGATTCTCCGGCTAAGAATCGACCCCATCTTTCCTTGTTGTTGCTAGCTAGCTAATTAGCTAAATACTTGGCTAACTACTAAAGTTACTAGCACCTACGCTAGTGTATTTATCGTCCAAGGGACAGTTTTGTAACAAGTTTTAGACTTTCTTCGGTATTACACAGCCACGTATATATCCAACTGTGTACCTGTCAAGAATAACGATAGAACCAAGGATAACTGGGTGTCCGCTAAAGAAAATAAACACAAGTTTCTAGCCAAAAGCCTTCTGATGTGTGAAACGTCAAACTACATGGTGTTAGGAACTTGTAGTTCTTTCTGTCACCGACCTACTGATCGCCCCTCCCCATCGCTCTGATTTGCGCTCTCGTGCTGCGGATCAGAGGGGTGCTCAGGACACTGAACATAGTTCATAGAGTAAATATTTGAGTTTTCACTGCTGACTGTGCTGTCTCCATGGTCGATGAGAGGAAAGGCTAATGCAAGGGAGAATAACCTCAAGGACTGAGCACCAAACCAAGGGGAAAGGTTTAGAATAGCCCTCTTCTGCAAATATGGATGATCTAAAGCACCAAGTTATGATAAATCAGTTCGTCCTGACTGCTGGATGCGCGGCAGACCAAGCGAAACAGCTTCTACAAGCGGCACATTGGCAGTTCGAGGTATGGGAACCTTTTCTTCTTGATAATGGTCTGAGTTTGGTGCATGGAAGATAGATCAGTTACAGAAATCAGTCTGTGTCTGTTTCTCAGAGTCATTGATTAAAAACATCTAATTAATACAGTAATGCCAATCATTTGTAAAATAATCTGGTTATCTTTACAACATCCCAGTGGGCTAATGCTATTATGCAATGAAAATGTAGCTAACTATGGTATTCAGCAGCCTAATGGCACAATGTAACATTTTCACAGCAGATAGTATAATATCAATTTAGGTTGTATCTGTCTTCAATAGGCTATCATATGTGTAATGCACACTGGACTGTTGCTTATTGACACATACATTTTATTTTTCAATAGACTGCATTAAGTGCCTTTTTTCAAGAAACCAATATTCCATACAGTCACCATCATCAAATGGTAAGTATAGAAAACCTACACTATTATTGTTAACAATGAATGATTGATGTATTATTATTATTATTATTACATTATGATAATGATTATTGCAACATCTATGATTATATTTATATTCATGCACTTGTCGTCCGTGTCCGCCGTGTTGTACCGAAACACAAGCCTGACAAAAATAAACACACATTGGCCACGTTGTTCATAGTGCCTTGTCATGTACTGTAGCTAATTACTTACTGTGTTATTTCACATGAACGGTGATATGATAGGCTGCTATGTTTCTAATACTTATAGTCGGCTAATGAAGTCATGTGAGTTATGAATTATCTGTACTGCTACTATTCTTTTTCTTCAATTGAAGCCTTGAAAATGTGTCGAGTGGGAGAGGGTGGTTCCAGGAAAAGTGAACATTGTTTTAGTAAAAAAAAATAAAGTAAAAAATTAAATAATATGATTTCAGTGCTACAGCACTTATGATACATACTATACAAAACATACAGTTGAAGTCAGAAGTTTACATACACCTTAGCCAAATACATTTAAACTTAGTTTTTTCACAATTCCTGACATTTAATCCGAGTAAAAATTCCCTGTTTTAGGTCAGTTAGGATCACCACTTTATTTTAAGAATGTGAAATATCAGAATAATAGTAGAGAGAATAATATATTTCAGTTTTTATTTCTTTCATCACATTCCCAGTGGGTCAGTAGTTTACATACACTCAATTAGTATTTGGTACCGTTGCCTTTAAATTGTTTAACTTGGGTCAAACATTTCGGGTAGCCTTCCACAAGCTTCCTACAATAAGTTGGGTGAATTTTGGCCCATTCCTCCTGACAGAGCTGGTGTAACTGAGTCAGGTTTGTAGACCTCCTTGCTCGCACACGCTTTTTCAGTTCTGCCCACAAATTGTCTATAGGATTGAGGTATGGTTTTGTGATGGCCACTCCAATACCTTGACTTTGTTGCCTTTAAGCCATTTTGCCACAACTTTGGAAGTATGCTTGGGGTCATTGTCCATTTGGAAGACCCATTTGCGAGAAAGCTTTAACTTCCTGACTGATGTCTTGAGATGTTGCTTCAATATATCCACATAATTTTCCTCCGTCATGATGCCATCTATTTTGTGAAGTGCACTAGTCCCTCCTGCAGCAAAGCACCCCCACAACACGATGCTGCCACCCCCGTGCTTCACGGTTGGGATGGTGTTCTTCGGCTTGCAAGACTCCCCCTTTTTCCTCCAAACATAACAATGGCCATTATGGCCAAACAGTTCTATTTTTATTTCATCAGACCAGAGGACATTTCTCCAAAAAGTACGATCTTTGTCTCCATGTGCAGTTGCAAACCGTAGTCTGGCTTTTCTATGGCGTTTTGGAGCAGTGGCTTCTTCCTTGCTGAGCGGTCTTTCAGGTTATGTCGATATTGGACTCGTTTTACTGTGGATATAGATACTTTTGTACCTGTTTCCTCCAGCATCTTCACAAGGTCCTTTGCTGTTGTTCTGGGATTGATTTGCACTTTTCACACCAAAGTACGTTCATCTCTAGGAGACAGAACGCGTCTCCTTCCTGAGCGGTATGACGGCTGCGTGGTCCCATGGTGTTTATACTTGCGTACTATTGTTTGTACAGATGAACGTGGTACCTTCAGGCGTTTGGATATTGCTCCCAAGGATGAACCAGACTTGTGAAGGTCTACAATTTTCTTTCTGAGGTCTTGGCTGATTTCTTTTGATTTCCCCATGATGTCAAGCAAAGATGCACTGAGTTTGAAGGTAGGCCTTGAAATACATCCACAGATACACCTCCAATTGACTCAAATGTTGTCAATTAGCCTATCAGAAGCTTCTAAAGCCACGACATCATTTTCTGGAATTTTCCAAGCTGTTTAAAGGCACAGTCAACTTAGTGTATGTAAACTTCTGACCCACTGGAATTGTGATACAGTGAATTATAAGTTAAATAATCTGTCTGTAAACATTGTTGGAACAATTACTTGTGTCATGCACAAAGTAGATGTCCTAATCGACTTGCCAAAACTATAGTTTGTTAACAAGAAATTTGTGGAGTGGTTGAAAAACAAGTTTTAATGACTCAAACCTAAGTGTATGTAAACTTCCGACTTCAACTGTACATACATTGTCTTTTAATGACAGTGTTCAAATGTTGACACATGTATAACAGGACATTACCACAGTTTATTCTAGGCCATTTGTCATGTAGATTTTCCATTTGGCCTGTATATTTCCTCCTTCGAAACAACATCTGGCTTCATGAGCAATAAGATATCAGCTTATTTAGGTCTAGAACCTTACCTCTCATAACCTACCACTGGGTCTGCCATTTCCCAATGATCTCATTCTGCTTCTATTTTCATTTTTTCATTTTCAAACTGATGAAAATAAACAGGATGTGGGCAGACATTAGATTTGATAAGAAGCAGTGACATTGGCAATACATCTGGCGTGGTCTGTTTACATTAGGGGTTGGCTGTCAGGCGTGGCATAAGGTTAAGTTGAGCCCCTTTCATTGACAATTGGTTGACAGGTTAACTACGGTGCAGTATGTGCCCACTGTGTCCTTAAACAGACCAGCGCAGAAAGGCCAAGCGTAGGAGAGGCCCGATGCACATGTAACATGATGTGGAGACATTTCAAGCTGGGGAGTGAGGTTACGAAATGAACTCTGTTACACCCAAGGCTATTAAAGGTCATGTTTTTGAAAGTGCTGTAGGGTATTGTTTCTGTTGTCAGTAGTGGTTGTATTGTTATGAAGAGCACCGTGACCTTGGTTTAAAATGACACTTGTACAACTTGAACAAGTTGACATGACAAAGCAGCATCTGTATATTAATCTATCCCTGGCTGTATAACAACAACAAGGGACTGTGTTGGGTTAATTATTGACTCACTCTGTGGTCGCTCATTGACCTGTTTGTGTTGGAGGTTGGTGAGATTGATTTGTTGATACAGGACACAGTAATGTAAGCTGTGTATCACGTGACGCGTGATGTCTGAATTTCCTTTCTTTCGTCTCGTTGGACAGTTGACCACATACATGGAAACAGACATTGTGTAGGGTGACTGTGAGTTAGTGAAACAGCTCTGAAAAAGGTGCAGCCTCACGAAAGACAGATTACCCATGATGCCCTCAACACTTTTATCTTGTAGATCACACGATGGAGGTCAGTGTTGAAACTCAACGTGCTTATGGGATGTTACATCCACAGATGATTACGTCCCTCATGATTGAAATGCACATAGGGGGTTTAACTACAGCAGGCTAATAAGGCATAGGCTGGTGGCAATATTGTAGACGTGTGGCTTATCACAATGTCCCAGTCAATGTTTAGGATGCCAGGAGGTCTGTGGCAGTCATGAATCGAGTCAGTTAAAGAGTCTTCATAACATCGTCCAAAAGAAACAGCTTTTGTAAACTGTTCTACTACCCTTGTTATTACTATTTGGGATGCTATTAGACGTTTAGTGTCTACAGTTAGATGTGCTCTGATGCGGGATATCATTTTGAAAAGAAAATGTGTCTGTTTACAAGCCCTTTGAACAATGGTAGAGTAGACTGCCTGGTGTACAATAGCACATTTGTTTAAAATGGACAATGCTGGTTGGTAGGATGCAGGGCTTTAGTACAGGGTACAGTTTGCCATTGTTTATTCTGAGCCACAAATATGGCAAACTGACAATAAACAATAGGAAAAGGGATGAGAAAGACCACACTCTCTAAAACAAGCTCTCTTGTACTGTTTCCCTGGCTGCAGCTGCTATTACAGGATCCATCCCTATCAAACAGGACTGTTTCTATAGCAACTTTGCAGCTCCAGATGAGAAAATACACGGTCGGTCTCCTGTGTGTTTATGTGTACAGAGCCAGCTGATCTGACTGAGCAGCTGCCACACACTGAGGCCCACACCCTGTGTGTCCACATAGCCAACCCCTTCAACACCCTTCTCCCTATACACTGCTGACCTCTTTCAATGTAAAGCAGTGGAAACTCCCACACATACCAGGCTGTCTTGTTATTGTGGTCAGATAACGGAGAAGGCTTTTGTATTACATGTGTTTTTCAGCTGTACAGTTTTAACCGTTTTGTAAACAGATATAGTATAAAGAAATATAATTCTAAATCATATCTTAGTGTCACGACTTCTGCCGAAGTCGGTCCCTCTCCTTGTTCGGGCGGTGTTCGGCGGTCGACGTCACCGACCTTCTAGCCATCACTGATCCATTTTTCATTTTCCATTGGTTTTGTCTTGTCTTCCTTCACACCTGGTTCCAATCCCATCAATTACATGTTGTGTATTTAACCCTCTGTTTCCCCTCATGTCTTTGTCGGAGATTGTTTTATTGTAAGTTATGTGCAAGTCATGTGTCGGTGTGCGACGAGTTTTGTACCCACTTATATCATTTTTTTTGTATATTTTGGTTTTTGGAGTTTTATGAGCACTTATTAAACGACTCCGTTTATACCAAGTTCGTTTTCCTGCGCCTGACTTCCCTGCCACCGACACGCACCCATTACACTTAGATCATTGTTTTATTGCCGCCATGTGTGTCAGTTGACAGGAAGTCTGTTATGATCACTTACAATTTATTGCTGCAATGTTATTGACTGAAGCAAATGTAGGCTACCAGTGATCTGCAAAATGGCATTTCTGAAGCAGCCAGCCTTATGCTAGTATGGCTGCTGCTGACCCGTTTTTTGTACAAAGACATGCTTGTCCTGAACTGAGCAATGCACATACTAGCTTTATGGTTCACTGTGTTGATGAATCGTTACTGGAGAAATGAGGCCAAGTTGAGACATTGGACGAGGTGGATAGGGTATAGTAAAGGCAGTTTATTCAAAGGTAAAGATATCTGGCAAAGCATGCTACACGGCCCCGTTCGTCTAGCTCGTATGGAACCGTCGGAAGAGAGGGCCGAAACATATTGTGCAGTTCATTTATACAGTATATGACGTAGGTTGAATCTGGTAGTCTGTTCGTCGGATTGGTCGATCTGGGTCGTGGGTAGTCCTGTTCGGGCCTGGTGTCGACGTTCCATTGGCTCTTAACATGGTTCTTTGTCTTTGAGTCCCAACCTTGAAAAGGATGTATGTGCGTGTTGTTTTAGCAGGGGCCTGATCTGGGTGTGGGTGTCTGTGGTTGTTATCTGATGAGAGCAGAATGTGTCTGAGAGAAAAGCGGGGGGTGGGTGCATGTTGTGCAAAGTATAGCTTATGTTGAGAAGTTGTTATAACAAGTTTCCAGTATCTATTACAATTTCTTACAACTGCGCATCATAAATGATTACGTTGAATAAAGGCATGTCTCGTTCCTATTGAAGCAGCTCAACGCTAATGCCTGTGGGAAATCCAATGTTTGTTCATTCATTAACTCATTCATTCTTACTGCACCATAGAAACCTTAGAAATCCATATGTGTGGGATACTCCACTAATGTTCTTATCAAGTAATAAGAATTTCTTAATTAGCCTGTGGACATCTTTTTCTTCTTGTACATATTTCAGCTCTCATTAACAAAATGTAGTTAAATTGTCTGACAATCCTCCTACAGAAATATGTTTACCGCAGTCAAAACCTATTCTGAAGGCAAGCATGTGACTTGGGGGGGAGGGTATCGGTTTCCTCTAGTTCCACTACAAACCACATGACTGTTTGAGATATTGCATAATCTATTATGTGGTGGATATCCTGTCCACACAATGAGAAAACAGACAGTCTGGTAGCCTTCAGATGGTTGGGGTGAATCCTAACACTGGTTGCTTTGACCTTTTACGTCCTGGAAGGTACGATTCCTTTGGACCCTCTTAGGTTCTTACTCATGGAATGGTGTTTGTTTTGGCTGACTGGTCCTGTGTTTGGCAGCCACAGAGCAGTCTCCTAGGGCCTGCTCTCTGTAGTGTCAGCTGAGAGGGCAGACACAGGGCAGGATGTAGAATTTGGTGGAAAGACAAGGGGTCAGTCTGAGGAAGTTGGGCTAAAATATTTTTCCCTTTTCGCTTCCACAACTATTATGATGTAGGCACTTCTAAGGATCAGTTGAGGGAGGACATAAGTGTCAAGATGGTAAATCAAACCAAGCATGTCAATTAGAACTGGAGACAATGCGCCAGTAATTACAAAAGTCAGTAGTGAAATATGCAATCAGAAATGCTTACAGATCGATGTTCTCTTATTAATGGTTCTCTCCTTTCTCCACAGATGCACACTCCAGCCAACACACCAGCAACACCTCCCAACTTCCCAGACGCACTGGCCATGTTCTCCCGCCTCAAGGCCTCAGAGAGCTTCAATGCCAGCAGTCCCGTAGCCTCCATGGCGACCTCTCCTCCTCAGGTCAACTGGGCCATGGGCCCTTCTGCCCCAGGTCAGACGCAGCAGGGCCTGTGGACTTCTGGGCAGCTGCCCTCTCGGGTGCCTCCCCCTGGGTGGCCCCAAGCCGTCACTCAGCAGGCCTCCAGTGAACAGGCCAGCGTTACCATGGAGGCAGAGAGATGAGAGCACTGCAGGGGCCTCGCGATAACAAGAGGAACCAATATCGGGCAGTCCTCTTTGACAAAGTGAGAAATGAATTGGCTGCAAGGGAAAGCAGAAAACCAAGCGATGTTGTGGACATGCACTGAGAACAGAAAGGAGGAATTATGAGCATACAGCTGATGAACATTCATGTGACCCCACATTGTAAAATCTGCAGACAATTTTAGTTAGGCATATGTTTCATTTTTTTTCATTGATCTGAAACCAGAGACTAAGATGGACTTGTATAACTAGTGCCGAAGAAGGATCTTCTTGTTGTACACACTGATGTGTATGACAGTGTCATCATCTTTCCTTTGTCTTTCTGGAGTGGTGTCAATGGACTGGATGCCTTATATACTGGGGGTGCACTGCATAAATAACATCATTCTTCTATATTTTTTAACCAGTGTAAGTGTGCGAATATCATGTGTTCTAGTATTCTAATGTGCTTAGAAACCAACTTGGATCTGCTTTTTCAAACATTGGGTAATGACTTTGACTGTCCCACTCACACAATCAAGGAACACCAGCTATCCAACTATGTTTAATAAGCAACTTTACAAACTGCTCCTCTTTATATACAGTGTTTCTGTCTGCGTTGAATGCTAAATGATGTTATACTGCAATCATGGTTCAGTGTTTTTTGTATGATTCTGTTTTCAGCCTTTAGTGTTCAGAGGAAAAGTGAGATTAAGGTTTCTGTCAGAGTGAGACATCTTGCTTGATATTCCATCTCTAAGTAGCAGACAGATAGTTTTTGATACAGTGTTGTTGTTGCTTAAGATGGAAATCAGCATATTAGGGGAAAATAATAAAGAGGGAAAATATATTTAAAAAAAGATAGTTTTAAAAAAGATAAAGAAAAATTAAAAATAATAAGAAAGAAACAGCATATTTGGTGATGCTGTCTCAGGAACTCTCGGCTCAAAAATGTTTTGTCTAGGCACCTGATCATCTTTTTATTTTGTAAAATGGAATGAATATTGCAATTGAAAGGAACTGATAAATTCAGGGAAGGCCCCATCCAAACGTTTTCTATTCTACGATCTGTTAATCTGATAATCACACTAGTTTTGCTTTGCACATCAGTTAATCTGAACACACGCCTGTTCCTCAATGTTTTCCATGAGACAGCTACCACAACAATTTTGTGGATTACCAGACAATTAACTTAATTATTTTGTGTTTCTGAATAAATATCGTATGTATTACACTGCATTAGATCTTGGAGTCTGACTCTATGTATCAAATGGACATGGGGCTCTAATGGAACTATAACCCACAACATCCTGTGCTCTTTTAGTATTTTCCAGATGGCAGTTTATTTCTCAGCGGATGTTGAGTCCAGTGAGTTGGTATGACGCAATCTTCAGTCACACACATCACATCAGGGAGAGATACACTGTTTAAAAACCAGGGGAAATGTGAAATGGTCTAAACAGATGAATGTTTGGCCTTCTCTCTCCATCCTTGGATTGATGAAAAACCTCAGAGCAGACTGAGGAGGAGATGTTGAGTCAGAGACTGTTTATCCCACACTACAAGGACAGGGACAAGCAGAGACCAAACAGTGCTCTGTTATGGCCACTTCCTTGTCTATGTGGTACAGATTTGTTTGTGTATGACAAATCTTTTCACCCCACTGTTCTTTCCCCCCATCTGCTTAGGAAATCAGCTCTCCCCATTTGATAGACGTTGTCTTCATTCATGTCATCCCCTGTGTATGCTATTCAACTTCTCTCTATTTTGACTTGAGTGTTGAAGATCGTCATCAGTTCTGTGAGCGTGGTTAATGTTCCAACAGTCATAACACATAGCGACATGGATTCAAACATTAACCAGAGCCTAGTTGGACTGTGCACCTATCAACCTCAAACAATTATTGTTCTTCTGCTCACATGGTGAACCTCCCTGTATTCTGTAGCTGGACAGGCCTTACACATTGTATAATGTCATGCTGACATCAGACTGATCGATCTGATCTGTCTGTACTGAGTTGACAATGAAAGGTGAGTGGCCCCCGAGCAGTCCACCCATCCTCATAACTCCTCAAAACTCATGGGATTGGTGAGTTGTGTTGGTATTTGTTTACACTGCAAATTGCTGCACTGTAAAACTGTAACCAGGCTAGCACAAGATTTCCCTGCTGCGCAGAGCCTTAGAGTACTGTAAGCACAAGCTAGTTTGAGCCAAACTAAGACATGATGGTTTGGGTATACAAACTGGAGATTTACTTTTAGCCTGAAATAGCATAGAGGAAATGGTGAGAGCATGCGCCAGGGCTGTCAGCAATGTGACCTGCTTTTGCCCCAAAATGTGGAGAACACTCAGGCTTGCAAACATAAACAACGGCTGCTCTCACAATGCACAACCCCCTCCTGTTCTTTCTTTCTTTCTCTCCCTCTTTTTCTATTTCTACCCCCCCCCCCCCCTCTCTCTCTCTCTGTCCTCCCACATAACCAGCAGTAATGAGAGGTGGGTGGTGTGTCTCTTCTGACTATGACTAATCTTGTTTCACCTCCACTTCCCTGGCAGCAGCAGTGCATAAAATACTTTTGAGTCTTCTTTAGACCCATCCTGCTGGACCCAGTCCCCCTCCCTATCCCCATCACCTCGCTGGCTGTGTGTGTTTCTGTGTTTGCAGGGCGTGACATGAATACCAGGCAGCTGCCAGGTTGGCCAGGATGATAGTGGAGCTGCCAGGAACACAAGACGAGATGGAGGAGCAGAGCTACATGGCTGAAATTCCTACAATACACTGCCCCACTCTCTGCTACTCCGTACTGCTCATATTCCAACCCACCACATCCATGACCATTAGGCTGACATCATAGTTCTTTACATGGATTTCATGCAATGTTTATGAAGCTTATGCGTTGTAGGTGTGTTAAAGACATACCACAATAGAAGTGCTCCAGCTATTGTACTGATGGGAAATGGTTCAAATATACAGAAATTATACACTCCATCTCCCGAACATTGTGGGTTAGCCTATACAATAACAAGATAGCTATTGTTTATGTGAGAGTCATTGTTTGGATATGCTGTCGCAGTATGCAATCTCAGATAAGACATGTTTCTGGACAACTTGTGAGAAGCTGACGTGATTGCTGAGATAAAAACCTACTCGAGAGTAAGCCTGGAGTGAACCCTCAAAAGCAGAAAGTGGGTGAAAGGTGATGGGGACAAGTGGACACAGCAGCACATGATAGAAGAAAGGGAGAGGGAGGTAGAGATTACAGCAACGAGGAGGAAGAAAAGAGCTATGTTTATCACGCGTAAGCCCCTCTGCTACTATGGCATTAACATGTCGCATTCAGCCTACTGCCTAAAGGGAATGATCACACACACACACACACACACACACACACACACACACACACACACACACACACACACACACACACACACACACACACACACACACACACACACACACCATGAGCATCTATCGTATCTGCTGTGGGACTGCTGATTACATCTCACATTTGCTCGTGCAAATGGGAAGAATAGGACTGTTCAACTCTCAAAGGATGGGGAGGAGACACTTTTCTTTCCACCATGACTCCCACCCTCTCCCTCCCTCTGTCCCTTCCTCTCTCTCTCTCTGTCTCTTGCTCTCCCTCCCTCTCCCCTTCCCCCAGCTCATTGTTACATAAGAGCACTGCAGTGTGCCCCGTCTCTCATCACACAGACTGATCTGGGAACAGAAACGTAGTGTTCCAGTGAAACGAAACAGACAGGAACACAGGTAGAGAGAAATGTCCTTTCATAACGCTCTGGTGGGACAGACAACACTCCCTTTCATTCATTCCATTCATGCATCTGACTGAACCCTCACCCCCTTGTCTGCTGAAACAATCTCACTCTGAACACCAGTCATGCTTCAGTGTAGTAGTTGTAGTAATTGTAGCACCGGCATGCGGGTTTGGGAGAGTCCGACAGGGAGGGTACTTTACAGCTGGTTTTGCTGGTTCAACATGTTACAGCAGCCTCTTCCTATTAGTACTAAAACATGAATTAGTAGTCTACTGTAGTCTATGTAACAAGTTATTTCTGGACAGTGTGTCAATATGTATCCTACTGCAAAACCAAACATAGTAACAACCTTCTTAATATAGCAACATCAAATCTATCTGGCAATAAACACATGGAAACTGCGATCAAGTTCACCAATCACAGGGAGTGATAGAAAAGGAGAGATTGGGTTGGTTGGCCTCTAAACTTGGCTCAGACTATGGGATGTAAAAACTTGTCAGAGAACAAGGGAGTGTCTACTCTGCCAACAGCAGTACTTTGTTGTTATAACTTGTGTGCCTGGAACTTCACTATTGTTTAAGTTTGAATGCATGGGAAAACTTACAGTAGGCCTAATGACTAAAATGTAACAGGTGAAACAGAAACATACAGAATGCTCTAAAAACAAATATCTCATTAGAGGTAAAACAGCATAAAATTGTACATATTATCTGCACCTAAGATGCAGGGGAAATAGTTGCATTTGAGTGCAGTGGTAGACTAAATGTGTCTTCTGAGGAGGAGACTTCTGGCTATAGTTATGCATTGTGGACAGTGCTCTCTAGTGGACATTTTAGGCATGGAGTCATTGCTTTGCAACATTATACAAATTCAGGCTATATAAATAATCGCAAACCTCCACCGAGACACCTATTTCAACCGTTTTCTTTCACATTGTCTGTGTGTTGAAGTGCATGTTTTTGTTGTTTTGACCCCTAGCATGATGTATATAATTATTGTATCTTCAACAGAGGGCGGAATTAAGTTAAGGTTATTCTCTCTCAGGAAACAGTGGGAGTCTGGGAAATCCTAGGGCCAACGGCAACAATAGCATAATCCTCTCTTTACATAGTGGGTTACTGTTTTCTCTAATTTGTTACTTTTACATGCACAAGTCTCCAATGAATGTTTTACAAACAGAGATCCAAGCTTTAAAATAACATGGCACTGTTCTGGTACAGGGTTGTGGGCTCAGCTGCTCTCAAGTGTCTACTGAGTATTCTAACAGTAGCTGTCTGAGAAAGACTGTGCGAGGCCATCTGGGGGTAGTGAAACTGAGAGTGCTCTGAGCAAGAGAGAAGACTCAGTGGATAGTCTGCTTCAGAGCTGCACTGTATCAGGAGGTTTTCTTTGGCTCGCACCCACCCACTAATTCCTCTCATGCTGTGCAAGGAAATGGAGCTGGTGGTTCATAACTGTCTGTTCCGTAGGACTGAAAATATGCCTACATCTCCCAAAGAACAGGAAGGACATCTCTGACTCGCTTATTATTGAAGCAAAATGGAACATTATAAGAAAGATATGAGGCTACATATCACTTTTTCAGTTCTGTACAAACAATAATTATCATGTTACTTTCGATGACAGTGAAGGTCTCAGGGTAATCAATAATAAAGAAAGATCAAGATGGCTTTCAGAGTATTAGATGTTTTATTGACAAAGACATGCAGAGACATACATGCCAGGGCCCCTGGGAGAAAACTCTAGAACAGGTCTCAAGTACATTTTCTCAAAGCCTTACTTTCTTGTTCATCTCTGTTTATACCTGGTTTTGCATCATAATGTGCCTTGCAATAATTGCTTACAATAATCAAATTCAACATATCACAACAGCTTGAGTGTAGAGTTTCAATAAACCGGTAGGTAGACCATATTTGGCTAAGCTTCCAGATGACGAGCTGACGAGCTTCCAGATGACGAGCTTAATCATCAGTTAAATAAAAATATATAAAATAAATAAAACAGACTTGAACTTAAAATGAGGGACAAACATACATGAATCATTAATCACATTAAATAAATAACAGCCTTCAGAAATATCTGTCGACGCATCAAAATAACTAGGGCTTTACAATGATGGTGGAAACTTTGGAAAATGTGGGGATTAAGTGGGTTAAAATTGTCCTAGAACTCAGTAAAACATGCCATGGGACATGTCAAAATGCAGATTTCTGGTACTTTAGCCAGTTTTATATATATATATATATATATATATATATATATATATATAAATCAAATTTATTAAATGTTCTATGTGGTTTATATAAAAGGGCATGTCATTTAATATCACAGGCTTTAATAATTGAATATTGGTGTACAATTTCTACTTAATTGTGGGGCTCTCTGTGATTGTGAGTTCCATAGGGTGCACAAACCCAGCGTGTAGGCTGTCATTGTAAATAAGAATTAGTTCTTAACTGACTTGCCTAGTTAAATAATATCAAAGTGATGCAAAAAGGCACTCTATTCATGGAAAGAACCAGGCAGTCATTGGTATAACTCAAATACCATTTCTCTTGTGTGTATTTAGTTTCAGGCTGATTGTGTTTGTATCATTGCCACAGCGCAGGGGCCTATGTCAAGTTTCAGTGTGTTTGTATGGGAGAAAAGCCCAGGGATGAAATACATTCAAAAATCAGCAATGATAAAGATCATCAGAAATATGCATGGAACACGCATACAATGATCACCCTCAGAAGATCAAGTTCCACATGCTGATTTTCATATCAGAGAACAGCCTGTGTTGCGAGTGCCCACAGGGAGAAGGGGAGAAACAGAATTGGGCAAGGACCTAGATCTCCAAGTGGTTTTCAAATGCCAGCCAGCAGGAGGCATCCCTACATGCTCTGGCTAGTGGGTAGGCCTGTATCAAATGAGTATCAACATCTTGTACGATGTCTTCTCTGTTTGATACTCCAAACTCCCCAGAACATAAGGTTTGAAGAGGATAGGCCTACATGCTAACTTGGTGAATGTGAGACATGTAACGTGAATATTTTGCCATAGTGTTTAAGTGCGAACTATCACTAAATGATGCAATGTGATATTGGAGTGAGAGGAGTGGAAAAGGCAGAAAAAAACAGGGAAATTATGCATACATTCTTTATGAAACACAATTTTCCACCATGGTGTCAACATTGATCCTCAATTACTTTGTTGCTCACTAATTGGATGTCAAGGTAAAGTTATAGCAACTGTTTGTGATCTAATCAAACTCATCCAGACATAATAGCCTAATTGTTCTGTACTCTGATTCTAAATCTGTTCTAATCATGCATGAGGCCTAAATGCATGTTCTGTTAGATTAAACTGTAAAGTGCAAACTCATGACCTCATCTAGGTTGCCTTGGGCTAAATACAGATAACTTAGCCTAGCTCTTATAGAACTGTGCCATACATTCAGATGCCATGCATTTGTATATTCTTATTTTGTCCTACCCTTGACAGTCCTGTAATTTCCCCAGCCTAATCAGTGTTCACATCACACTCACTATCTGATTTTATTTTTTGGCAATTTAGGATGTTGCACAACGCATTCAGCCACCGGTGTCAGAACATATTTGTGTGTTTTTTCCAGCATTCTTGTCAATGTAGCTAGTTAAGGAGGAAAATGATGCCTTTACAGCCTGAATGGAGGATGCTTCATGTACAGTACCAGCCAGTCCACGAGGGACATGAGTGTATTACGGGGAATGCACAGCAAGCCTAGAAGATAGCCTCTGCACTACATTTACAGATTACTTAACAGTCAAGGGCAGGCAGAGGTCAGTAATCCAGAAAGGTGGGGCAAAGGTACAGGACGGCATGCAGAATGGTCAACACCAGGAAAACTAGGAAAGTGGAACAATCGAGAGACCGGAGCAGAGGGGAAAACCACTGGTAGGCTTGACGAAACTAAAACAAACTGGAAACAGAGAACACAGGGATAAATACACAGGGGATCATGGGGAAGATGGGTGACACCTGGAGGGGGGTGGAGACAATCACAAAGACAGGTGAAACACCTACAGAAGAGTCCCCTCAGCCAGCTGGTTCTGTTCACAAACAGACCCCACAGGAAGAGCAACACAATTCGACCCAAACAAATGATGAGAAAGCAAAAAGATAATTGCTTGACACACTGGAAAGAATCAACCCCAATTTTTTTGCAAATTGGAACGCTATCTGTCCCTAAACAGAGAGTACACAGTGGCAGAATATCTTATCACGGTGACTGACCAAAAATTAAGAAAAACCTTGACTATGTACGTTACAGACTCAGTGAGCATAGCCTTGCTACTGAGAGAGGCTGCCATAGTCAGACTTGGATCTTGAGAGAAGACAGACTGTGTGCCCACAAAAATAATGGTGGAAACTGAGCTGCACTTCCTAACCTCCTGCCAAATGTATGACCACATTAGATACATATTTCACACAGAACCACAAAGATTTTGAAAACAAATCAAACATTGATAAACTCCCATATCTGTTAGGCGAAATACAGCAGTGTGCAATCAAAGCAGCGAGATTTGTGGCCGTTGCCATGTGAAAAGGACAACCTTTGGAGCACAAACAACACTGTAAATACTATTTCACTTGCTTTGGCAATGTAAACATGTTTCCCATGCCAATAAAGCCCATCTGAATTTAACTGATTTCTTTCCGAGTTTTGAACGCTGCATCTTTCTAGAGCTCCGACTTTCCGACCTGAAGCTCACCGTCGTCGTGCTTTGACCTCGTTTTTTTCGCTGAGTTCCCAGTTGTCGTGAAAGCACCACAAGAGGCGGATGTTGAGTAGATTCATGATAAACAGACTAGCTAACGGTTGCCATCATTTGACTTCCCTACGAACAGGCTTGTGATATAGCTATCGTCATCACCCAATTCCAATTGTGTGGAAGAGACAACACATCAGGTAAATCCCGTGTAGAGATAACTAGGAAACAATATTTGAGAGGCTATCAGCTAGCTAACGTAACTAGCTAACGTTAATCTCCGTTTAGTTTTAAACTGATGTTACTCAATGTGAGCTAGCTAACGTTACATTACTGTTCTTTTGAAATGTTCCATTTTCACTGATGACAATAATATCTAACTAGATACCTAACTAGCTACAGTAGCAACTATACTAACTAGGCAGACCGTTGTATAACGTTAGCTAGCTGATGTAAACGTCCAGTCAAATCAAGGCTTCTCTCACGTCAACAAGTCCTAAATGCAGTAACGACGAGCTAGCAATTTATGTTTGATATAAACTGTGTCGATGTCTAGATAGCTAGCTACAAAACGTAAAGAGTGTTTGGTGGGTTGAGCGGATCATCTATGTAAATAACGTTACTATATCAAGAGGATTGAGGAAAAGGATGGATGAAGCTTTCTAGAAAGTTGCCTCACTAGAGAGAACAATGCTGGTTTTGTTGTATGTCACCCCCCCGATTCAGTTCCATATGACAAAATAGTGTAGTTTATCTTTTTTTTTTAAGGTAAATTATTGAAAATGATGATGGCTCATTCATATTCTACTTAAACATAAATTGGCAATGGCAGTTTTTTTGTAACATCACCATCATTGGTCCTCAATTACTTTGTTGGAATTCAGTGTTATGTTATAACAAATGAAGGCCTGTTTTAACTGTTTGTGATCAAATCAAACTCATCCAGACATAATGAAGTGCATGACTGAAGCGTCTCTGGATGTCCCTTAAACCTAAGTGTTCTGTACTCTGATTCTGAATTTCTGATGCTGTTCTAATGTACGACGCTTAAATGCTTACTTTACAAACAGCGCAAGTGCAAATTCCTGGCCTCATCTAGGTTGCCTTGGGTACAATACGGGTATTAACTTAGCCTAGCTCTTAAATAATTGTGGCGTACATTCAGATGCCATGCATTTGTACATTTTTATTTCTATCATACCCTGGACATTCCTGTAATTTCCCCAGCTTAATCAGTCTTCACATCACACTCACTAACTGGTTGGATAGCTCTCCTCTGCCGTATCACTGCCTTAGATTACCAAGTCATTTGACAGGCTTATTTTTATTGCACTGTCTGGCATTCTGACTGTTTGTTTTGGAGCAGGCGGGCCAGCCTCTTAATCATTTTATGTTCACATTAGAGACGCCCTGACATGCATAGTGATCTCTCACAGGCCTGGTCAGCTGACCTGGGAAAGTGAAGCCTAGTAGGCTGAAGTATGGATGGCAGGACTGGACAGCTGGTGGCATAGCAGTGTCCTGCTCCCAAGGCTAGGCTGTGTTTGTTTTCAGACACGTGTAGTAGTCAGGTGAGGTTTACGTTGTTGTAGAGTCTGTTAGGGAAAGTGTTGGGCTAATCTGTAGCCAAGTTAATTGCGCTGCATTGCTGAGATGACATGAGTCTGTAATACCAACATGTTTCAAGCAGACCACCATAGTCCCTGTGCCCAAGAACACTAAGGTAACCTGCCTAAATGACTACCGACCCGTAGCACTCACATCTGTAGCCATGAAATGCTTTGAAAGGCTGGTCATGGCTCACATCAACACCATTATCCAAGAAGCCCTAGACCCACTCCAATTTGCATACCGCCCCAACAGATCCACAGATGATGCAATCTCTATTGCACATCACACTGCCCTTTCACACCTGAACAAAAGGAACACCTATGTGAGAATGCTATTCATTAACTACAGCTCAGCGTTCAACACCATAGTGCCCTCAGCTCATCACTAAGCTAAGGACCCTGGGACTAAACACTTCCCTCTGCAACTGGATCCTGGACTTCCTGATGGGCCGCCCCCAGGTGGTAAGGGTAGGTAACAACACATCCGCCACGCTGATCCTCAACACGGGGGCCCCTCAGTGGTGCGTGCTCAGTCCCCTCCTGTACTCCCTGTTCACTCATGACTGCACGGCCAGGCACTACTCCAACACCATCATTTAAGTTTGCTGATGACACAACAGTGGTAGGCATGATCACCGACAACGATAAGACAGCCTATAGGGAGGAGGTCAGAGACCTGGCTGTGTGGTGCAAGGACAACAACCTCTTCCTCAACATGATCAAGACAAAGGAGATGATTGTGGACTACAGGAAAAGGAGGACCGAGCACGCACCCATTCTCATCGATGGGGCTGTAGTGGAGCAGATTGAGAGCTTCAAGTTCCTTGGGGTCCACATCACCAACAAACTAACACGGTCCAAGCACACCAAGACAGTCAGTCGTGAAGAGGGCAAAACCTATTCCCCCTCAGGAGAATGAAAAGATTTGTCATGGGTCCTCAGATCCTCAAAAGGTTTTACAGATGCACCATCGAGAGCATCCTGACGGGTTGCATCACTGCCTGGTATGGCAACTGCTTGACCTCCAACCGCAAGGCACTACAGAGGGTAGTGCGTACGGCCCAGTACATCACCAGGACCAAACTTCCTGCCATCCAGGACCTCTATACCAGGAGGTGTCAGAGGAAGGTGATAAAAATTGTCAAATACTCCAGCCACCCTAGTCCTAGACTGTTCTCTCTTCTACCGCATGGCAAGCGGTACCGGAGCGCCAAGTCTAGGTCCAAGAGGCTTCTAAATAGCTTCTACCCCCAAGCCATAAAACTCCTGAACAGCTAATCAAATGGCTACCCAGACTATTTGCATTGCCTCCACATTGACTCTGTACCGGTACTCCCTGTATATAGCCTCCACATTGACTCTGTACCGGTACCCCCTGTATATAGCCTCCACATTGACTCTGTACCGGTACCCCCTGTATATAGCCTCCACATTGACTCTGTACCGGTACCCCCTGTATATAGCCTTCACATTGACTCTGTACCGGTACCCCCTGTATATAGCCTCCACATTGACTCTGTACCGGTACCCCCTGTATATAGCCTCCACATTGACTCTGTACCGGTACCCCCTGTATATAGCCTCCACATTGACTCTGTACCGGTACCCCCTGTATATAGCCTCCACATTGACTCTGTACCGGTACCCCCTGTATATAGCCTCCACATTGACTCTGTACCGGTACCCCCTGTATATAGCCTCCACATTGACTCTGTACCGGTACCCCCTGTATATAGTCTTCACATTGACTCTGTACTGGTACCCCCTGTATATAGCCTTCACATTGACTCTGTACCGGTACCCCCTGTATATAGCCTTCACATTGACTCTGTACCGTAATACCCTGTATATAGCCTCCACATTGACTCTGTACTGGTACCCCCTGTATATAGCCTTCACATTGACTCTGTACTGGTACCCCCTGTATATAGCCTTCACATTGACTCTGTACCGGTACCCCCTGTATATAGCCTTCACATTGACTCTGTACCGGTACCCCCTGTATATAGCCTCCACATTGACTCTGTACCGGTAACCCCTGTATATAGCCTCCACATTGACTCTGTACCGGTACCCCCTGTATATAGCCTCCACATTGACTCTGTACCGGTACCCCCTGTATATAGCCTTCACATTGACTCTGTACCGGTACCCCCTGTATATAGCCTCCACATTGACTCTGTACCGGTACCCCCTGTATATAGCCTTCACATTGACTCTGTACCGGTACCCCCTGTATATAGCCTTCACATTGACTCTGTACCGGTACCCCCTGTATATAGCCTCCACATTGACTCTGTACCGGTACCCCCTGTATATAGCCTTCACATTGACTCTGTACCGGTACCCCCTGTATATAGCCTCCACATTGACTCTGTACCGGTACCCCCTGTATATAGCCTTCACATTGACTCTGTACCGGTACCCCCTGTATATAGCCTTCACATTGACTCTGTACCGGTACCCCCTGTATATAGCCTTCACATTGACTCTGTACCGGTACCCCCTGTATATAGCCTTCACATTGACTCTGTACCGTAATACCCTGTATATAGCCTCCACATTGACTCTGTACCGGTACCCCCTGTATATAGCCTGCACATTGACTCTGTACCGGTACCCCCTGTATATAGCCTTCACATTGACTCTGTACCGGTACCCCCTGTATATAGCCTGCACATTGACTCTGTACCGGTACCCCCTGTATATAGCCTTCACATTGACTCTGTACCGGTACCCCCTGTATATAGCCTGCACATTGACTCTGTACCGGTACCCCCTGTATATAGCCTTCACATTGACTCTGTACCGGTACCCCCTGTATATAGCCTTCACATTGACTCTGTACCGGTACCCCCTGTATATAGCCTCCACATTGACTCTGTACCGGTACCCCCTGTATATAGCCTCCACATTGACTCTGTACCGGTACCCCCTGTATATAGCCTCCACATTGACTCTGTACCGGTACCCCCTGTATATAGCCTTCACATTGACTCTGTACCGGTACCCCCTGTATATAGCCTTCACATTGACTCTGTACCGGTACCCCCTGTATATAGCCTCCACATTGACTCTGTACCGGTACCCCCTGTATATAGCCTCCACATTGACTCTGTACCGGTACCCCCTGTATATAGCCTCCACATTGACTCTGTACCGGTACCCCCTGTATATAGCCTCCACATTGACTCTGTACCGGTACCCCCTGTATATAGCCTTCACATTGACTCTGTACCGGTACCCCCTGTATATAGCCTCCACATTGACTCTGTACCGGTACCCCCTGTATATAGCCTCCACATTGACTCTGTACCGGTACCCCCTGTATATAGCCTCCACATTGACTCTGTACCGGTACCCCCTGTATATAGCCTCCACATTGACTCTGTACCGGTACCCCCTGTATATAGCCTTCACATTGACTCTGTACCGGTACCCCCTGTATATAGCCTTCACATTGACTCTGTACCGGTACCCCCTGTATATAGCCTCCACATTGACTCTGTACCGGTACCCCCTGTATATAGCCTCCACATTGACTCTGTACCGGTACCCCCTGTATATAGCCTTCACATTGACTCTGTACCGGTACCCCCTGTATATAGCCTCCACATTGACTCTGTACCGGTACCCCCTGTATATAGCCTCCACATTGACTCTGTACCGGTACCCCCTGTATATAGCCTCCACATGGACTCTGTACCGGTACCCCCTGTATATAGCCTCCACATTGACTCTGTACCGGTACCCCCTGTATATAGCCTCCACATGGACTCTGTACCGGTACCCCCTGTATATAGCCTCCACATTGACTCTGTGCCGGTACCCCCTGTATATAGCCTCCACATTGACTCTGTACCGGTACCCCCTGTATATAGCCTCCACATTGACTCTGTGCCGGTACCCCCTGTATATAGCCTCCACATTGACTCTGTACCGGTACCCCCTGTATATAGCCCCGCTATTGTTGTTTACTGCGGCTCTTTAATTGAATTATTTGTTATTCTATCTTTTTTGTTGTTGTTGTGTATTTTCTTTAAACTGCATTGTTGGTTAAGGGCTTGTAAATAAGCATTTCATGGTAAGGTACCTGTTGTATTCGGTGCATGTGACAAATACAATTTGATATCTAGTTCTTCACTGTTCCAATATTGTCAGCTTCTCCTGTGTCATTTGGCCAGTCAATCTTCTTTATGCTAAATTTCTCATTGACACAGGCTAAGTTGGTTACACAAGACAGCTTTGCTGCTCCATTTGTGTGGCAATGTGCTTGTTTTATTTAAAGGCTACTGAGATTGTCTTGGGTAAGCGCTTGTGTTGTCAGGTGAATGAATTGAAGTCATAGAAATGCCATGATGCAGTCGACTGTGATTAATGGGCATGCATGTGTTAGTATCTTGGAGACTAAATGTTATTGCACCAATGTTTGAGAGAAGCAAGTTGTCTATAATTAACCTAGCACTTGTTAACGGCTGCATACTGTTAGTGTTTTTCATTTGCCTGAGAAAGTAGCAATTGCAATTTCCAAATAGGACCACATGCAATAAACTTTTGTCATCTTTTTTTTCTTCTCCCTTTTTCTTATAGGCTGTTGGACCTGACAGAAGAGCAGGCTCTATAGGTGGAAACTCCCCACTGTCATCAGCAGGTAATCATGACTAATGTCCCTTCTCTTCACCCTGCTGCCATGGGTTCTGTTTTTCTGTAAATATTGGCGGCTTTAAGAGGTCATTTCTGTTTTAATGTCAGACTGCCAACTCATTGCTAAACTCCCTAATGTTTGCTGTTGTGAGTGTGTTAGGATAATTAACATTACTAATGTTTATCATCTAACACACATTTAGGTAAAGGGTGGATTGAAAGCAATTGCCATTGTTTTTGTCTTAAATACCTGCAAATGTAATATTCTAGAGGCCTCAGAGGCAGTAGCCTAGCCCTAGCCTAAACCCAGCGTTATCCAGTAATACTGTTGAATGTTGTCTGCATCCATCATATTTATCATACCAATTCACTTGATTGAAAAGATCTAGGGTCTACCAAGACGAGTCAATACTGAGACAAAATGTCAGATAAGTAAATTTATTTGAATGCATCAGTAGCTGAAGTGCGAGACAGCTGCTGTATCATGTTGCAGTGTGTGGGTATTGAACTGACTGTCAGTGAACTGATAGGCCTGTGTGCGTGTTCTTTTCACAGAGTGGCTGAGTGAGTCCAAGGCCAGTGGTGAGTGGAGCTTCTACCCCAGGCCCCCCCCATCCAAAGGTCCAGCCAGCATGTCCAGCGACCCCCCTCCTCCCTACCCCGGAGGTCCCAGCGCCCCTCGTATCGAGGAGAAGAATGGACAGCCAGCCATTCCGGGTACAATTATTCTATAACTGTCTCTTATTGTGTATGATGTGGAGGGAAAACATTTAGTTTGGGACAAGACTACAAAAAGAGACACATTTTAAGAGACTATTTTACAAATGGACAGAAGTCCAGGGTAGGAACCACGCACAGGCAAACCTGTGAACTTCAAAATACCATCTGGTTTCTTTGACTGGGCTGCTGATTTAGTATTTGCACTGTAGCTGACTAGCTGTAGGGAAACTGGTGTGAATTTGCATAATTGCCTCCCATATCAGCTCTTGTGTGGCTGGTTAGAGAAAGGCCTAGAGAAACATCACCAGGGAAACCTTGAAAGTAGGCCCTGTCTGTGAACAAATCTTTCTTTGTCTGGGCTCCCCCTCCACCCCAGGTTTCCTTACAACAAAATACTTTTTCGACCAGCCAAAGGAATGTGATCAACAAAGTGTATTTGTTACAAACTACGTAACAAATCCTTGAGAATTGTAAAGCTATGAAAAAGAACTAGTGCGGATATTCTGGCCTGAGTAACAGATGATGATGCATGTTCTCAATAATGGGCCAATGCCTTACTTGATTTAAGCCAAACATAAGTCATGTTTCTTCAATCAATCATTGCTGTGAAAGCAAATGTACAGCTCACTAATAAATCCTACTTGTTTGTCTGTTTTCTCTCCCAGGCTCGGTGGTCCCTGTAACGACGGGTCCTCCTCAGGGGCCCTCCCTGCCTCCAGACTATGGCCCTCCACCCTACGAGGCCACGCTACAGCCAGGCTTCTTGCCGCCACACGTCCCAGGAGATGGGGCCATGCCCATACCACATGGTAGGCATACACTGGTCTACAGAGGGAATGAAATAAGATGGGTGACTCTAAATGCATACCCATGTCGTTTGGCATAGCACCTATATACAGTACATACCTCCTTGTGTTTTTACCCTACAGGTGGCTTCTACCCTCCGCCAGGGCACTTTGGCCCGGGGCAGTTTGGCCCGGGGCACTATGGCCCGGGGCCCATTCAATTTGGGCCTGTGACAGGTCAGACGGCTCACACGGTGCTGGCACCCCCTGGGACAGCTACCACAGTGACCGTGCTACAGGGGGAGATATTCCAGACAGCACCCGTACAGACTGTGTGTCACCACTGCCAGCAGCCCATCATCACCCGCATCAACCACAGCGTGGGCCTCATGAACGCTGTCTTCTGCCTCTTCTGCTTCTTTGTTGGGTAAGAGGAAGAATTGGTGTACTACATTGTATATAGGTTATGTAAGGGATAACCAACAAGTGGCTATGCGTTCTATGGAAAATAATAAACAATGTTGGAAGGTGTGTTCCACGACATGTTAGTTACATTATTTTTCCAGAGAACGCATAAAGCCCAGAGTTGATTATCTCTGTCACACCATAGCTATAATTGAACACATTTGCTGCTAGAAATGTGTTCATTTGCAGGTAGAAATGTGTTCAACATCCACTGAAGTAGCTAACAAGTTTACTAGGTACAGTGCCTTCAGAAAGTATTCATACCCCTTGACTTATTCAATATTTTGTTGTTACAGCCTGAATTAAAAATGTATTAAATGTGTTATTTTTTATTCTCACCCATCTACACATAATACCCTATAATGACAAAGTGAAAACATGTTTTTAGAAATGTTAGCAAATTTGTTAACTAATCTGCGCTACGGGATCATTTTCCTAAACAACTGCTGAATTGCAGGGCGCAAAATATTACTAAAAATATTTATAATCATGCAATCACAAGTGAAATATACCAAAACACAGCTTAGCTTGTTGTTAATCCACCTATCGTGTCAGATTTTGAAAATATGCTTTACAGAGAACGAAATCCAAGCTTTTGTGAGTGTATCAATCAATGCTAGGCATAGCATTTGGGCCTAGCCCCAAATTAGCATGGTCACGAAAGTCAGAAAAGCAATAAAATGAATCGCTTACCTTTGATAATCTTCGGATGTTTGCACTCACGAGACTCCCAGTTACACAAATGTTCTTTTTGTTCGATAAATATTACTTTTATAACAAAAAAAACGCCATTTGGGTTGCGCGTTATGTTCAGAAAACCAAAGCCTCGTTCCGTTCGACGAAAATTCCAAAAAGTATCCGTAATGTTCGTAGAAACATGTCAAATGTTTTTTATAATCAATCCTCAGGTTGTTTTTAACAAACATAATCGATAATATTTCAACCGGACCGTAACCTATTCAATAAGAGAGAAAAAGAAGATGGGGAGCTACCCCTCTCGCGCACAGGAAGTAATCAGAGGACACCTGACGATTTTTGAAAAATCTCGCTCGTTTTTCAAAATAAAAGCCTGAAAATATGTCTAAAGCCTGGTCACAGCCTGAGGAAGCCATTGGAAAAGTAATCTGGTTGATACCCCTTTAAATGGAAGAAACACGGGCCAGGAAACACAGATAAAAAAAGAAAGAAAATCACGTCCGGGTTAGATTTTCTCAGGTTTTCACCTGCAGAATCAGTTTTGTTATACTCACAGACAATATTTTGACAGTTTTGGAAACTTTGGAGTGTTTTCTATCCTAATCTGTAAATTATATGCATATTCTACGATCTGGACCTGAGAAATAGTCCGTTTACCTTGGGAACGTTATTTAAAATAAAATAAAATCTGACCCCTATCGTCAAGAGGTTAAATGAAATACAGAAATATTTAATTTACATGAGTAATCACACCACTGAGTCAATACCTTGTAGAAGCAGCGATTTATAGTCTTTCTGGGTAAGTCTCGAAGAGCTTTCCACACCTGGATTGTGCAACATTTGCCCATTTTTATTATTTTCTAAATTCTTCAAACTCTGTCAAATTGGTTGTTGATCTTTGCGAGACCACCATTTTTGTCTCCCACTGTCTGGTGGAAAGCAGACTGAACCAGGATTTCCTCTAGGATTTTGCCTGTGCTTAGCTCCATTCTGTTTCATTTTTATCCTGAAACTCCCCAGTCCTTAATGACTACAAGAATACCCATAACATGATGGAGCCACCACTATGCTCGAAAATATGAAGAGTGGTACTCGGTAATTTTTTTTCTTGAACACAGTGTTAATTGTTTTGCCACATTTTTGCAGTATTACTTTAGTGCCTTGTTGCAAACAGTATGCATGTTTTGGAATATTTTTATTCTGTACAGGCTAACTCTTTTTCACTGTGTCAATCAGGTCAGTATTGTGGAGTAACTACAATGTTGTTGCTCCATCCTCACAGCCATTAAACTCTAACTGTTTTAATGTCACCCATTCGCTTCATGGTGAAATCCCTGAGCGGTTTCCTTCCTCTCCGGCAATTGAGTTAGGAAGGACGCCTATATCTTTATAGTGACTGGGTGTGTTGATACACCATCCAAAGTGTAATTAATAACTTCACCATGCTCAAAGGAATATTTAATGTCTGTTTTTTTTTTACCCGTCTACTAATAGGTGCCCTTCTTTGAGAGGCATTGGAAAACCTCCCTGGTCTTTGTGGTTGAACCTGTGTTTGAAATTCACTGCTCGACTGAGGGACCATACAATTATCTGTATGTGTGGGCAGTGGCGATTTTAGCATGCAATCTTTTTGGGGGGGGGTGCAAGCCAGCAAAGCCACAACACTAAACAATAAATTAATTGCACTATAACGGTGACAAATGGTGTCCACAAACCGTTAGGGCCTACATAAAGCTGTCCTAACAGCAGAATCCCAACAGCAGTCCCAACACCTTACCTGTGCTACAGCTGGCTATCAGTGGAGCCTTGTCTGGCAGCAAAACAGTTCATTCAGCCCCATTTACTGCCTTTTAAAAAACATAGCTGATATGGCTGACTTGCTTAAACAAATGTGGTTTCTACTGACAATTGAGATGTACAAACTGTGGCATAAGGGGACGATAAGCGGATAAGAGGCAATCCGTAATTTCGATTAAGACATTAATCAGTGCGCTAGGACAGACGTAGTCAATATAACTATTTGTTCAGCACCTTTGAAATGTACTGCGGCAGAATTCAGAACATGGGCCGTTCTTACAGTGATCTCTCTGTACACCAAGTCAGAACTGTAGGATAAATAAAGGGCACATAAGCAGACAATGAAAGGTCTTACAATATTCAATGATTACATTTCTCTAAAAAAGGTTATAGTCCACATGTGCACCACAAAGTCAGGGCAGTAGGTGAAATAGGGTGAGGCACATGGGCTACTACACAAGCTTACTACACAACATACACTTAGTATTACTTTCTTAGCTACTGTATACATATCTCCCTGGCATATTACATAATTTATGCAGCAGCATACAACACATTTGTGGACTCACCTTGTTATGCTGTGCTCACTTGAACAGGAAGGTGGCGCAGCGGTCCTTTGTGGGCAAATTTTGTCTGGCATTCTCTGGATTTATGTTGCTTCAAGACAACTGGGAATTTGGGGGAAAAACTAGGTCGAATCATGATTACGTCAGTGATCTTCAGGTCGTAGCTCTAGAAAGAGGCCCGAGTTCCTGACTTACAATTCCGAGTTGGATGACTGTTTAAAACTTAGTTCCACAGCCGGAGCTCGTTTTTCCCCCCAGAGTTCCTAGTTGTCTTGAACTCACTGAAGTCAGATTTCCCAGTTCCAAGTTAAGTTGTTTTGAGCGTGGCAGAAATCATGTTGGATTGGGCCTCCCGGGTGGCGCAGTGGTCTAAGGCAGAGACTCTGGGTTCGAGCCCAGGCTCTGTCGCAGCCGGCCGCGACCGGGAGGTCCATGGGGGGGGCGACGCACAATTGGCCAGCGTCGTCCGGGTTAGGGAGGGTTTGGCCGGTAGGGATATCCTTGTCTCATCGCGCACTAGTGACTCCTGTGGTGGGCCGGGCGCAGTGCACGCTGACCAGGTCGCTAGGTGTATGGTGTTTCCTCCGACACATTGGTGCGGCTGGCTTCCGGGTCGGATGCGAGTGTTAAATTGCATTGCCCAATTTACAGTAAAAAAAATATGAGTGCACAACAACAAAAGGCATTTATCACAGCAACAATGTATTTCCTTTCAAATGGTACCAATTATATGCATATCCTTGCTACAGGCAATTAGATTTGGGTATGTCATTTTAGGTGAAAATTGGAGAGAGAAAAAAGGGGTACGATCTGTTCATTAAATCTCAATTGAATCCAATTTAAGTTCAGGCTGTAACACAACAAAATCTGGAAAAGTCACAGGGTGTGAATACTTTCTGAAGACATTGTAGCGAGAGTAGTTGCCTCGGTAACCAAACAGACTTGCTAGTATAGCTAACCAAACCATCAGTCCTGCTTGCTGTTATGAAAATCGAATGCAACAATGCCAATGTTTTCAATTAAACCTTTTGCTTTCAAAAGCAGCTCACGCATAGAACATATAAGAATGAAGTAGCCATTGAATTCTACCATGCGTCATAAGGAAATAATGCACGCTCTAGAATGACCTTCAAGCCAATCAGAAACAAGTATTCAACAATGCCATGGTATAAACACAGAATAGTATACTACGGCAGGAAATATTTGATTTCAGGCCAAACACCACAGAATGAAATGAAGGAGAGCAGTGGGTTGTTAGCTATAATAAGACTATTGATTTTGGTCTGTATTCTCTGGTGGTTTGTTTCGTCATTTATTTTCTCTCTCCTCTACCACAGGTGTGATCTGGGCTGCTGCTTGATTCCCTGTCTGATTGATGATCTCAAGGATGTGATACACACCTGCCCTTACTGCAAGGGCTACATCTACACATACAAGCGTATCTGCTAACCACCAACAGACAGACACGTGTGTATATATATACACACACAGTGGGGCAAAAAAGTATTTAGTCAGCCACCAATTGTGCAAGTTCTCCCACTTAAAAAGATGAGAGAGGCCTGTAATTTTCATCACAGGTACACTTCAACTATGACAGACAAAATGAGAAAAAAAATCCAGAAAATCACATTGTAGGATTTTTAATGAATTTATTTGCAAATTATGGTGGAAAATAAGTATTTGGTCAATAACAAAAGTTTCTCAATACTTTGTTATATACCCTTTGTTGGCAATGACAGAGGTCAAACGTTTTCTGTAAGTCTTCACAAGGTTTTCACACACTGTTGCTGGTATTTTGGCCCATTCCTCCATGCAGATCTCCTCTAGAGCAGTGATGTTTTGGGGCTGTTGCTGGGCAACACGGACTTTCAACTCCCTCCAAAGATTTTCTATGGGGTTGAGATCTGGAGACTGGCTAGGCCACTCCAGGACCTTGAAATGCTTCTTACGAAGCCACTCCTTCGTTGCCCGGGCGGTGTGTTTGGGATCCTTGTCATGCTGAAAGACCCAGCCACGTTTCATCTTCAATGCCCTTGCTGATGGAAGGAGGTTTTCACTCAATCTCACGATACATGGCCCCATTCATTCTTTCCTTTACACGGATCAGTCGTCCTGGTCCCTTTGCAGATAAACAGCCCCAAAGCATGATGTTTCCACCCCCATGCTTCACAGTAGGTATGGTGTTCTTTGGATGCAACTCAGCATTCTTTGTCCTCCAAACACGACGAGTTGAGTTTTTACCAAAAAGTTCTATTTTGATTTCATCTGACCATATGACATTCTCCCAATCTTCTTCTGGATCATCCAAATGCTCTCTAGCAAACTTCAGACGGGCCTGGACATGTACTGGCTTAAGCAGGGGGACACGTCTGGCACTGCAGGATTTGAGTCCCTGGCGGCGTAGTGTGTTACTGATGGTAGGCTTTGTTACTTTGGTCCCAGCTCTCTGCAGGTCATTCACTAGGTCCCCCCGTGTGGTTCTGGGATTTTTGCTCACCGTTCTTGTGATCATTTTGACCCCACAGGGTGAGATCTTGCGTGGAGCCCCAGATCGAGGGAGATTATCAGTGGTCTTGTATGTCTTCCATTTCCTAATAATTGCTCCGACAGTTGATTTCTTCAAACCAAGCTGCTTACCTATTGCAGATTCAGTCTTCCCAGCCTGGTGCAGGTCTACAATTTTGTTTCTGGTGTCCTTTGACAGCTCTTTGGTCTTGGCCATAGTGGAGTTTGGAGTGTGACTGTTTGAGGTTGTGGACAGGTGTCTTTTATACTGATAACAAGTTCAAACAGGTGCCATTAATACAGGTAACGAGTGGACAGAGGAGCCTCTTAAAGAAGAAGTTACAGGTCTGTGAGAGCCAGAAATCTTGCTTGTTTGTAGGTGACCAAATACTTATTTTCCACCATAATTTGCAAATAAATTCATTAAAAATCCTACAATGTGATTTTCTGGATTTTTTTTTCTCATTTTGTCTGTCATAGTTGAAGTGTACCTATGATGAAAATTACAGGCCTCATCTTTTTAAGTGGGAGAACTTGCACAATTGGTGGCTGACTAAATACTTTTTTGCCCCACTATCTTATGCACACATTAACTCACAGCTCCTCATGGTTGTAGTTGCAGCCTATGTTCTTTCTCCAACATTTGCTCAGTGTGTCGTGCTTAATTTAGCCCTCCTAACTTTACCCTCACTTTCTAAAGCACTTGTTCACACTCACTATACTTACTGTATATCAAAGGAGGCTGGTGGGAGCAGCTGTAAGAGGACAGGCTCATTGTAATGGCTGGAATGGAATCCATGGAACGGAGTCCAACACGTTGTCCATGTGTTCGACTTGTTTGGTACTATTCCATTGATTCCATTCCAGCCATTACAATGAGCTTGTCCTCCTATAACTCCTCCCACCAGCCACCTCTGATATATATATTGTCTAGACTCACTTACACTTATGTACAGGCATTTAGATAAGTGCTAGATAGACACGTCACACAGGACTGAACCTGATCTAAAAACAGAAACCTATAACAATTGAGAAAAGATGAGTTGCAGACACGGTACATCTTGCATACTTTATAAAAAGGTCTTTGGTTACGGGAAGGCTTTGAATTTGACATTTATGGAGCAAACTTGAGGGGTAGAGAAAGGTCACACTTTGGGAAAGCTGTAAATATTTGTCACTTTAATCAAAATCGTCAGCAATCAGCAATTGCAGGGTCAGTATGTTGTTTTTGTAATTATTTAATGTATTTTAACATGTTAATATTGAGGACAATGAAGGTTACGTCCATGTCTGAAACCTACTTTATGTTTATGTTCTATCACCTTGTTTGTCCTACAACCTCAATGTATACCCATTTCAAATGTTACAAGGAAATAACCATGTATCAGATTTGTCAGGACAAACTCGAGTCGGTAAGACTGAGTTTAATTTATTTAGTTTTTCTCACTTAAGTGAGAGAAGTACATGTTACTGTCTTTTTTAATTCTCTCTGTGCTTTAGATAGTCACCTGATGTCCAGTGATTTTTGCTAGAGCTGTTACACAATAATGCCAGTCATGTCCATATTAATGTATTCAATTTTGATAATGAAGAAAATGTGTGCTTGTATAATGTTATTGCGACTGCACAAGTTCCCATGTGAAATTTCATACATTCATAAAACCATAATTGCCATGACTTTAATGTACCGTTTTTATTTATTTAAGCGGTTTGGACTGTCATTCAGTTAGATACTTTATAGCCTTGCTTGCCAGGCTTCATTATCATTAAGACCCAACTGGTAAGGAGACTAGCTAGTTTTTGTAAGACTTTTGTCAACAACTTGGACTATATGTCGTATTAAGGATAATTTACATGTGGCTTGGTGTCAAATGAAATGTCTGAGTGAACCTGATCTTTACTCATAATCCTGTACTTTCCACAAACACATCACCTGTCACTGATGCACTGCTACACTGAGCTTCAACATCCATGCAGTCACCGAGCACATGTCAGAGGCTGAGATTTTCTAGTTGATCTATCAGTCCACACTGAAAAAACAGGTTTCCTTGTATTTTTCCGTATAGGAAGGGAACAGAGCGAAGCCGACCTGGCTGGCAGAGTCCAATCCGCTCTGCTGGAGGGGCACATTAGAATGATGAAGCGCTCTGCATGATATCACTGTAATTTTGTGCACTCGTCCTCTCTCAGGCCATATGTCCAGTCTGTCACGAGGCCAATGTGTGTCAACCTGTGCTGCTGGCCCACACACTACTCTGTCCTGCCCAATCCAAAACAGATTATCCTTTCACTGGTCATGTCTGTCAGCTGATGTTCAGAGGGAATACTTAAAGTAGAGTGCATCCAGGGTTTTTCCCTTGTCAGTGTTTTACTACCTTTTTTGATGTGTTACATAACTTCTTTAATGATAAACAGAATGTCCTTCACATTCAACCTCATCTCAAATAAAAAAAATCATATTTAGCATTTCTGTGCATAAACCTGCTACATTATCTGTTCAAGCAAAGTTAAGGTCTCAAAGCCACAATCTGCTCTTTCTCTTTAGTGTTCCTTGTCTAGGTTTGATCACTATTGCTCTGATGCATGTTAGTCTGAGATGCCATAGAGATACAGGTGTACAAAAGCAAGTTCGTCACCAAGTCTTGGCTGAAATAATGTAATCTCGAATGCAGATTCAAGTGATGTTATCACCTGCTTCATATTAACGTATTCGATCTAGTCCAAGTACACCAATGTATGGTATGCAAGATCTTTTGTCTGCTTCATTTGAGTCTCATCTCCTCTCAATACTACCAATAACCAGCATGCTTATATACAGTAAACACAGACGGCAGGTGGAGTAAGTCTGCATGTACATGCATTCTTTTGGATACGTTTCACAGGCTGGTCTCTTAACTTTGTACGCTCTTGAATCGTCTACATGCAGTGAGAAGTGGCTTGAAGCTGTGTAAGAACATGTAGTAAAAGCACAGTTTAGGGATTGTATTTAACTTTAAGCACAATGATGGTCTTTGTTGTTGGTAGATAGTTTGGTCTGTTGCCCCCTCAAAAAAATAAAGAATTGTATAATGTACATCTAAATGATGAGTTGGGTCATTACTGTTGCATACAGTGCAGTTATTTTAACAAAACAAACCAGTATTTGTGATTTGATGTTATTAGTAATTCATCAGATAGTCATACTCTTTCGATCCAAAAACAAAGTAATTGTTATAGTATGTAAAACAAATCTAGGAGAAATAAAATGACTCCAATGGATTCTGGCCATTTGGCAACTACTCAAACACAAATGATGTATCTTCAGCTATAAATTGGAAGTGCAATTGACTTCTGAATGTAATCGGAAACACAGAGAAGTTAACTAATCACAATGCTAAATAAAGCAAGGACATACGCTTGTGTATAAAGCATATTTAGTAGAAGTGTATATTACATCAACTCTTGCTACTTTTCCCCCAACACGCTCAGCGCCAATGGTGTGGTCAACTAGTAGCCATGTGGTCCAGTCTATTTGTGCTATTAGCAAACGCCTGTTTATTCACTGTTATGTCAAAGCTGTCTGGCATGACAACAGAAGATTTAGCTACAGCACATACACTATAAAACCAGGTTAGCTGACTCAACTAGTGTTCTCAGGTAGAGATCCAATTGAACACCTGTTTAGTCTCTCCAGCGATGTCCACACTCATAATTGCAGCACTTGTAGAACGTTGTCATCGGTTCATCTGCAGATCTTGTCTGAATCTGCATGAAGAATGCTCGGGGGTGTTCACACTTGGGACATTTTTCTAAAGAACACAAATATGAGGGTTAGAGTAAATACATACCTGGCTATAAGTAACAGTGAATATTGGCCATTTTGACCACTTGTCCTCTATAGGTCTGGTGGTGGACACAGGAGGCTGGGCAAATCTAATCCAGCTATGCCATCTGCCAGCCTTTGGGCTACAATCCAGCCAGTGTTCTATAATTTTAGGCGTGGATGACCAGTGACCACATAATGATTGAAATGTTAGCTAAATGATGCAGGTGATTTGGTAATTTACCTGGCGTGGAATCCACATTTTCCCAGGCTGCAGCTCCACCAAGCACATCATCAACCTCTTTCAGTTTGGGATACTTCCTGTTGTTTACCTATGGGAAAGATGGACATGTTAATGTATCAATACGTTTTAAAATGACACATTGTAAGAGAGAACACATGACAGACATCCGTTACTTGGCAATAAGTCTAGGAATTAAGTAAAAGTTAGTTTTACCTTCCTAGTAATGTTATGCACGTACGGACATGTGTTGCAGGCGAATCGATAGCACTTCTGTCCTTCCTCTACAATCAACACATTCCCACATGTTGGACAAAACAGAAGCATATTCTTTTGACTAAATTGGCCAGAATCTCACAATGTAGCTAAGTTTATACATCTATTTCAATCATTTAGCTAAATGATACACATCCTGACAACGTTGTTGACCTCCACAATCGTGCGAAACGTTGTTACATCTAAAAAGGTTCGGTAAGAAACAACATTTGCTCTTTATGGTTCTTTCTTAAAATAAATATAATTTATACTTAGAGTTAACTATATTGTATTATATTAGAAAAAGAGCCCTAGAAATGGAACAATGATGATAGAAATAGCAGTATCCCAAATCGGTACTACTCAGAACCTCCACTCGGGCTAGTTTGAACTCGGTATGTTGTAGGTGACGTACATGCTGGTCGCGAAATGTTTTAGCATGGATTGCAGAGATTCAGACTTAACCAAATATACTTTATTTGTATGCTACAGTTTATGTATGTTTTAGTAATCGCGTAATATATATTTTACTGTACACGTTGATCAATAGAGTATGAGGTGTGAAAATCTGTTAGTTTATCTAGCTAGCTAATCTTACATGAAATAGCTAGCTAGCTAACATAAACTGATCAGCAACTTTAGCTACAAACTCCTATTCACAGTGTAAATGATGGGGGAGGAGACCCAGTCCCTTCACCTGGATGAGGGACTGTCTGTAAAGGAAGAGGAGTTAGGACAGGCAGAGGGAATGATGAACCAAGTGGAGGATGAACAACCAGAGGAGGTTGAAGAGGAAGATGAGGAGGATGAAGAAACATTGCCACACTCTGAATTCCTGGACATCTTTGAAGAAGGACTGGCTCGCCTTGTACAGGACCCTCTACTCTGTGACCGTCCCATTCAGGTTGGTGACCTAATCCATACTGGTGAAATGTATCTATTTGATGATGTAAAGTCCTCCAGCCTAACCAATGTCTCACTACTGTCTGTCGCTTTCCTGCAGGTGACTCTGGAGGAGGTGAATTCCCAGGTTGCCCTGGAGTATGGCCAAGCCATGACTGTCCGTGTTTGCAAAGCGGATGGCGAAGTAATGCGTGAGTTTCTGACTAATGTTTCTTACTAGAATACCATATTTTTGTTCTATTTGAGCAGGTCAAATGAATGATACTAATGTGTGTGTGTGTGTAAGTGAAATTCCAATGTGTGTTGATCAGCCATAGTGGTGGTGCAGAATGCTATGGTGCTGGATTTGAAGAAAGCCATCCAGAGGTTCATGGAGCTGAAACAGCAACGGGAGGGTGGGGTGAAGCATGTCAGCTGGTAACACACACACACACACACACACACACACACACACACACACACACACACACACACACACACACTAACCTTGTGGGGACACACAATTCAGTCCCATTCAAAATCCTATTTTCCCTAAACCTAACCGTAACACTTACCCTATTCTTAAAATTAACCCGAAAACCTTAACCCTAACCCTAAACCTAGCTCCTAACCCTTACCCTAAAACAAACCCTAGCTCCTAACACTAATTCTACCCTCAACCCTTAACTCCCTAGAAATAGCATTTTGCCTTCTTGTCCCCACAACTATAGTTATATATATATACACACACACACACACACACAGTTTTGCTTTTCGTGTGCAGGAGATACGTATGGAGAACCTTTCATCTCATATTTCAAGGAGAGAAGCTTGATGATGACAAAATCAAACTAAAGGAGTAAGTTTCAATCAAACACCATTGTGATTATGGAGTATATTGCGTAATGCTTTTGTTAACTGAAAACAACATTTCTTGTATTGTTTTATTGTCAGTTATGGGATCAGAAACAGAGATGAGGTGACGTTCATGAAGAGACTGAGGAAGAAGTGAAACGGAGGTACAGTAGTCTTCTGAACTATGATCTCACCCGAAAGATGTTCACAGGCAAAGTGGTACCATTATAATGATGACTGTAACTAATACAATTTTATGGCCGTGTGAACGAGAGAAGCTATTGGAAAATACCACTGTCTTATGTGCCTGTGGCATTTTCCATTATAATAAGATAATACTAATTTTGAAAGGACTCAACATTTGTATTTCTTGCACTCCCAATTAGAGTATAACACTGGCAACCCTTTTAAATATATATTTTATGTTTGTAATATTATTGATAATACATTGAGTTGAACAATGAATAACGCTGCTCTATGTGCTTCTAACTTCAGATCTCACTACCGTGTGGAGTCCTGCCTACTCTGTGAGTTGCCTGCACAGTCCCCGTTGCTTCAGACCTCTATGTTTCAACCTGGAGATGTACAGCAACTATATTCATACACTGACATGATTCAGTTGATGTCTAAAAGGTTTTTCAATTGACATCTCAAACTTTTTTACATGTTGTAGATATGATTGTGTGGAATGTTTTGTACGGGCTCAATTTTTTATTGTTTGGACATATTCTCTTGTCATTTTGTACAGTAAAATTGTGCCACTTCAAATATGAATAAAGGCTACAATGCAACCAAACACCCCTGAAATATCACCTAATTACAGTGAAAATGTATTAGAATTTTATCTGCCGTTAAATCATTTAACCAGACCTGGGTGTGCCGGCTGGTCTAACAGTGAGAGTACAACCACAATATGTAAATATCTCCTGTAGGTAGTCCTTGTTGAAAACAAGCAAAATATTTCCCTATTTCCTGGAGTACATAGAGGAGCATCACATTTCCCACAGCACAATCTGGGAGCAACCAGTGAAACCAGGTAAAAATCTATATTGTCTCATTACAGTAATCATTAAATTTGCAGCAGCTACGATGGATAAGAGAAAATGTGAAATATATTTCTTATCTTTGAAATCTTGTTTTTTAGTAATGTTGGGTCACATCCATCTATCTGACTTGTACAAACAGAACGTGATCTCCTTACATTAGTTTGTCTCGGTATGAAGTATTTGTAGATGTGCAAGGTTGATGCTTACATTGATACATAAAGTTAGTGCTGTGTCTTCTTTTGGCTTATCATCCAAGGGTTGTATAACAGGAATAGATCGAATTGATCTGAATGTATCTAACTTCATGACCCAATCATCTGAAGAAATGGAATTGTTGGCCTAACACTATATAGTTCAAGGCTCTGGGCGACTGGCATGCATTTCAGACCGGACTACTTGATTGGTGGCATTGACTGGTGGTGGTTGAAATGTTCCACCTTTGTGATGTCTGATGCTGGTGGTTCTTTTCAGCTCCCAGGATGTCTGGCTCTTCTGAGCACAGGGAGCTGGATAGGATCTCCGTGGAGATGAACCAACTGTCATTCAGGAGGCAGCAACTGATCGACCGCAGGAACATGCTGACCATCCTGCAGGAGTTCAGGAACCGCTCCAACCGCAATAGCACAGGTAAAGAGGAAATTCACTGTCGAGAAACGCTATTATTGAGTAAATGCACATGCACATGGATGTGATGTGGCCTCTAGCTATGACCCAGCAGGGCTGATGTGTTCCATCACTGACTCCCTCTGAGACATGTATTACCTCTCTTTGTCCAGCAGATGGCTCCAAGGAGCAGACTGAGATTCAATGCCTTGATAAGGAACTGCAGGAGCTGTCTGAGAAGAAGAGAGAGCTGCAGAAAAGGCAAGATAACATTCTCCATTCCAAGGACCAAAGAAAAGGTGTGGCTACTCTACCTCCGTTCTGGTGATACTGTTCTCACACAGCACTCTCTTAATACTCACATTCTGATCATGATTGTCTCCCTTTAATGTCCTTTACAGAGTGCATCATCAGTCAGGGGGGCGTGTCTGTTCTCCCTGACCTCTCTGTTGTCTTTGTTGAAGCTCCACCCTCTATACCAGGTGAGTCACTTGGACTGAGACTCAAAGGAGGTGTGAACTTGTTCATTTGTGGGTTATTTCAAGCAGTACCCCCATTTTGCTACAATTATTTTCCTGGCCTGTTTAGATCAGAGGCTAGTCCTATAGATGAGTGATGTCATATGGTCACAACTACACTCCCTCCATAGCTCCGGAGGTGATCCTGGACATCCAGAAACTTCCTCCCTGCTCATCTCAGACCCAGTGCCCACAGTGTCGACAGTTCATCACCACAGAGATTGTCACTTCAGTAGGCAATGTGGCCTGTCTGGTCTGTGTCACAATGTCTATACTTGGGTGAGTTGACCTGCACTGTCTTACTGCTGTGTTACTACCAATTGTCTGCCATCTTTGAATGGACAGGAGGTCGACAATGAGGTGTTTTCAACTCTATGCTTCATCTAGAGTTGGAGGGAGTAGGATATTTCGGTTAACAAAGAATAGGAACACCTCTTAGGTCTCTTAAGTAGAGGTGCCAACAGGTGCTTTTTGGAGACTGCATTCCAGATATTTGTTTCCTGCAGTACTATGCAAATTTCAGTTTGTAACAAAAGCCAGTGCCTTTGGGCTAGTGTCATATCTGATAATCACATCACCTGATGGAATGCAAAGTTTGACTATCTTTTCTGGTCTATTCTCATTCAGCTGTGTGGCTGGCTGCTGCCTTATCCCTTTCTGCATTGATAACTTCAAAGATGTCACGCATAGATGTCCTAAGTGTCGATGTTCAATAATCACCATAAAAAAGCTCTGAGGTAAGGGCCCACATGTACACAGAGACTAATAAACAGGTCTCAGACTGGGCTTGGACATCTCCTCTTGTGATGATGAGGCATCTACCATGAATCTGAGGTGACCCATTTTGGGTTCAGTAGACACCCAGTCCCATCATGCGGGTACAGGACAGCAGTGGATGAGGAGGAAATGGACAATGAATGTTGACTGGAGCCAAGCCATAGTGAAACATGTTCTGCTGAGTGAGAAGTGATCCTAAATTCCCAACAACTGTACTGTGGTCAGTGTCACTCCCACCACTCCGATGATGATGATGATGATGTAAAAAGCCTGTGTGAATTGTAAAACAGAGGAAAATGGTGTTTCAAGGTCTGTGAACTCTAAAGCTGCATGTGACTTATCCAAGCCTAGTGGTGGCTGTGTTAGGAACTCCTTGGTAAACAAAGTCACATGATATGGTTGTTTTATTTACTAACCACAACTGAATGATTTTCACACACAATGTACATGACCATTTTTATTGACACAAAAAGGCTATATATACACATTATGGGTATACAGTAGTACGCATACTGTATACACCAAACAGTCTTAATACAAAAGAGCTTAGATGTGCTACGTTTGTATAAAATGTACGAAAAGAGCTCATGTGCTACGTTTGTAAAAAATAAAATAAATGACAAAATATATACACAATGTGCAAAATGTATGGCATACTATGTATCAATACACTATTGCAAGGGAAGGGGCTATACTAGTATAGTACAAATAAAATGACTTCTGATTCCAGCTCATTCTCCCTTTCTTTAGTTTGGACACATGATCAATGGGGCACTGATGCTCAGACAAAAACAAAGTTGTGCACAAAGACCTATCAGGAGCAGGCAATGTTTTTTTGATTAGCTACCCATTTTTATCCACTCACAGTTTAAACTGCTTTGTTTTTCTAACAGAAATGTGTGACATTGAGGCTCTTAAAGGCCCAGTGCATTCAAAAACATTTAGATTGTCCTGTGTTATATACATTGAGTGTACAAAACATTAGGAACAGCTTTCTAACATTGAGTTGCACCCCCCCTTTCCCCCCAAAACAGCCTCAATTTGTCGGCGCTTGGACTACAAGGTGTTGAAGCGTTCCACAGGGATGCTGGCCCATGTTTACTCCAATGCTTGCTTCTCACAGTTGTGTCAAGTTGGCTGGATGTTCTTTGGATGGTGGACCATTCTTGATACACACGGGAAACTGTTGAGCATGAAAAACCCAGCAGCTTTCCAATTATTGACACACTCAAACCGGTGTGCCTGGCACCTACTACCATACCTTGTTCAAAGGCACTTAAATCTTTTGTCTTGCCCATTCACCCTCTAAATGGCACACATACACAATCCATGTCTCAATTGTCTCAAGGATTTAAAAAAAATCCTTTAACCTGTCTCCTCCCCTTCATCTACACTGATTGAAGTGGATTTAACAGGAGACATAAATAAGAGATCATAGTTTTCACCTGGATTCACCTGGAAAGAGGTGTTTTGTACACTCAGTGTGTTTCAGCACTATGAGGTTGGAATAATACTGTGAAATTGTGAAAGTTATGATAATGCCATTTTAGTCTTTAGAGCCGTTTAAAAAGGCCGCCTGAAATTTCAGCCTGTTTACGTGGGATGGAGTTTTGGTTTGCCAGGCGGTAAATTAGTTAATAGACCAATAAGAAAGAGTTCCAAACCTTTTCAGTTTTCTCCTCCCCACTCAGACCACTCCCAGACAATCATAGTAAAATTATTGCTGAGAAATGGCTCTTTGCTAAGGAGCTGTTTTAGTTTCTTTTTGATCATTTTAAGTGAAAACAATCACAGTAAGGTACTTAATTGTTACTCAGAAATGATTTGATATTGAGATAGAAAATGGCTGCATTTGACCTTTAAGTAATTTTCTTTGGTAGGGGACAGACGGGTAGGCTATAATTGATCAAAACTGTTAAAATGACATATTTCTTTAGCACTGTCTGCAATGTATTTCCAAGGAATGCTTACGCTGTCGTTGGTGCGTCAAACTTTATCATGCTGAATAGTGTTTTAAAGCTTCTTCCATGTTGGGGGGGCTACGCAACTGCCTTTAGAAACACAGAAACCTTTCAGCAATTTAGTAGAGCCCCCCCAAAACGGTTTCAACACTTCAAATGCTTTCACATTTTATCTTTGGCCAGTATATGTCACTGTAATGACATTTTTAACTACGTGTGTACGATTGCAATAATTATGTAGGATTTTGACCTGAAAAAATACTTCAACTGGGAGTGAGGAGTGAAAACCAAGGCTATTACAACAGTGTGGAGATCATTTTAATACCCATCTGTTGGTAGTAATGGTACATATGGATCACACACTGCTGTGTTTTGAAATGTGTTTTGAAAGGTTGCCTCTTGATGTGAGTGACTGGAATCCCGACCCTACATAATCTGCTGGACTAAGGCTTCATGAATAGAGACACATTAGGCCTACTACAACAAAATGATACAATAATGATGCTTACATTTGAACCTGCAGGACTATAGCCACAAATATTGCTAAGCTGATCACAAAAGCACAAGACAGCCTTGAACCACCTCTGCTGATTCACTGTGACTCCCTGGCTTGTCAAACTGAATGATGTCAACTTGTCTGTTCTCGATATGTCAGCCAACTAAGGTCAGACGGTATATTGAAGAGAGCCATTGAAATGCTGAGGGGAATTTACTGGCTATATTTCTGCCAGTTCCGAGAGTCAAAACAAGCAAAAGCGATATGCAACACAGATGTGCAGTGCACACACAGACACCAGCTCTACACACCAGCTCTAGCGCATGTGCACTGCATGTCACACATAAACAAGCAAGATTCAGCTGATCTGTACATTGGGATAAATCCACTCCAGACTTGACAATAGGGTTGAGAGAGAGAACATTTTCAAAGGCTCTTTTGTCGATAATATAAAGGGCATAGGCATGGGCCTGGCAAGCTACAGGAGTGCTGTGGGGTGCTGTGCCACCTATTGTGACCCCATGGACACTAAGGGAAAGCACGTTGCAGTTTGGTAAACAAACTCACATTGGCCCTACTCTCCCCCACATAAGAATAGAGTAAGAACAACAGCTGCTAAAAATGTGAGGCCTCTCAACTTCTAATTCGGATGAATTCAAGAGTTCTCAGGCCGACAGCTATCGTATTGTCAACCAATGATACTAAATGTGGGTTTCATGCACTCACTTTTTTTTAAATCTTACATGATATAAGGCTGCTTACTGTTAACACTTTACTTTAAGTAGTCTCCTGCTTCATTTGAGTGACAACACAATCAGTCATCACTCTGTGTACTCTTTGCAAAGTCTTTAGTTGAATTAAGTGAAAGCAACACCTTGAAAATAGCAAGATATTTGGCAAATGGTCTTATAAGGCATAATGCAATATGTGCAGTCTTTTAGCATCTGTGTCCAATTCCCTCCTGTGATGGGAATCGCATGGGGGCACTGATTAAAGCAAAGGCAGTAATTTCAAAGCCATAATGCTAAGCTAATACCACATTCCAATAGGTCATATACATACATACACACACAGGACTGTAATACAGCTGCCTTAGTGATGTATGCAGCAGAGCAGACAGACTAGTGCTACTGTAGACATAGGCTTATAATATATACAATCTCTCTGCGCTGTCTGCCAAATTTATCACGAACGTCAGTCAGTAGCCATGCCACTGGCGCAGTCAGAACCAGGCGTGAAATTCTCTAACACCTGGGTCAACATCTGTTTCCACTAGCGAGTTCTCATCCTGAGCCTATCTACTGTAACGCCATTTCAGGAGAGGCCACCCTTCCTCAGACCAGGTCCTCTTCTGAAAGAGACCACAGGGGGAGATCAACCTGTTCATACCATTGATCTATACCACAGCCCAGCGGGTGCTTAGCCTTCCTTAGAATGAGTGGCTGTTATGAGGGACGATACCTCAGAGGGAAACAGCTATACTGTATATCCAGTGAGGAAGGAGGGTCCGTGCCTCTAGCACTCTGAGCTGCTCAGAGCAGTGAGATCCACCACCAGTACTGCTTTAGCCCTGCACAGAACTGCCCACAGGGACACAAGGCCAGCAGCACTGCACTCTCCTCCCCCACCTCCACTGGAGAAGGAGTGTGCTCTCCGTCTCACTTATTTGTGTGTCTCTCCCTGACAGCCCTCTGTCTGAATAGGCCTCTTTGGGGGGGTCACATTGACACCCCTTAGTCCCAATGTGGCTGCAGGTCATGGGAATCCAGGAAGTCAGAGGAGAAGACCCCAAGCGGGGGAAGGCCCAGTGGGTTGAGCCCCCCCGTCGGCCCGGGCATGGTCAGGTCCAGCCACTCCATGTTGTCCAGGTTGGTGTGGTCCAGGTGGTAGCTGGAGGGGGGTGCACTGACATTGTTGAACTCGGTGGTGTCCGTGTCCATGGGGGAGTGGGGGGAGTGCTCCAGCAGCTGACTGTGCAGCTCTTCCATCAACCTCAGTGTCCGGGGCTCAGTCTCCCCCTTCAGCGTGCCTTCCAGGAAGGCCTCCAGCTGGTTGTCTATGGCCAGGGCTGTCAGGCTGGGTGGGCCCGGGGGGTTAAGGGTGGGGGCGGGTGGGCGGGCCACCAGGATCTGGGGCGGGGGGCGGGATAGCACCGTGTTGAAGGGCAGGGTGGTTACGCTGGCGGTCACAGGAAGTAGCTTGTCTGGAAAGGAAGGGTCCTGTCTGATGAATGGGGAGATCTCTGTAGAAGAAAAGAACATGGGAGATGATGGATTCATGGCCAGGGAGGGACTCAGCTGTCTCAATGGAGAGGAGGAGCCCAACGATAGTCAAGTATTTTTCTCACCTCCACTCTCGATCAACACGTCAAACAGGTCGTCCATGTGCTGGCTGATTGCAGTGGGCACCTGCATAGACAATAAAGACCAGTCAATACCTGCCTCAACACCTAACAGACCTAGCAGGTCAGTCCAGTGTGTTGTAGTAGGGTGTTATAAAAGCTCTATTACCTGTGCAGCAGTCTGCATTCTGCGCGTCTGTTTAACAGCCTCTTCGTAGCGTGGCGGGTCCTTATTCCTGGGGACGTGGTTTGAGAAGTTGGGCTGGCAGGCAGAGGGGGACTGATGGACAGAAAAAACTATGTGATCTAATCCCTATAAGCTCTAAACAACCTATGCGGTTCATATATTCAACACAACTAAATTAATACATGTGGATATAATGCAGTATTTAAACAATACCTTGTTTGTTGGACCATTGGGGACTGCTTGGTTGGACGAGGCCCTGGCAGGGGACCTGCTCCCTGGGGAAGTGTTTAGGAAACACTGGGGGATCTCTGTCTGACCTGGGCCTGCTCTGAACTGGAACCCAGAGCCTGAGGTGGTGGTGGTGCACAGTGGGACTGTCGTCTGTAGAGGAATGATGAACAGTGGTTAACCCCGTGGTACACACTCTCTCTGGGGCAGATAAATACTGGTCAGCTGTAGTAGTACACACTCTCCCTTAGAAGGCACACAGTGGTTAGACAGGGTACACACTCTCTCTGGGAGGAATAAAAAGTGTTTATGTATTATTATGTGGTAGTACACAATCTCTAGGGACACAATAAAAGGCATGGGCTGTGGGGTATCAGTGCAGTGCAACACAAAGCAGTGTGTTTCTGGGTGTGAGAGCCTTCTTCAATGAGTGTTGTACTGCAGTTGCTGTTGCTAATTCTGGCTGGCTGTTGATTCGGCCCAGTGCAGCTCTGCAGACCTGGATTCAAATAGTATTTGACATCTTTCAATTAAGTAGTGTTTGCTTGAGCTTGCATTTGAGTGACAGATGGATGGAGTGTGCACTTTTGGGACTATTCAATTGGTTTAATTTTTGTCAGGCAGGCCCAGTCAAGCACAGCTTAAGTATTTGAAGGAAAACAAATGCTATTTGAACCCAGGTCTGGTCCTATAGAGACTAGAGCAGACAGCGTAGTCTAGTGTGCTGTCTGCCTGGCCGTCAGTCAGCACCTGCTCCAGTAACCGGAGCTTAGACAGGCTCCGGCCCTCCTTTTGATGTGACTAGGAGAGGAATTCATCACCCTGGCCAGGCCTGCTATTACCTTGGCAACACACTAGATAAATCACCCAGAGAAGAGAATATTAAAGAAGTTGGAGAGGGAGACTCTTTGCTTTCAAAACACGGCTAATGCCCTAATAAATGTGATTAGGCCGGCCCATCACAATAGAATGTAACCAGCGATTAATAAAGTGTCTCTGGAAATGGTGTTAAACACAAAAACAGGATGTGCAATTTATTCAGCGGAATAATTCATCCACAGACAGCTATTTATTTAGTTATGGTTTGGTGCAGCACACAGCCCTTGGAGAGTACTATAACACAATACACAGAGACACTAGAATACAGGTGGGTAAAATGGTGTCTGCAGACAGTAGCTTGGGGAATATCCCACTCTAAATATGGGATTGGAGTAAATTAAACCATATATTCTCACCTGTGCCATGGGTTGGGTCTGGGTGGTGTGTTGGTGGTGGTGGGGTGCTGAGGCCTCTGTTTTCTGGATGAGGCCTGGAGCTGTAGTGCTAACTGTGGTCTGTAGGACCGGCTCTCTGACCTGCAGCTTAATGCTGTTGTTCGGTAGCTGGATGGTGGCAGTGCTGGTGGGCAGGGAGACAGGCAGCAGGATCTGTGTCCCAGGCTGGCCAGACAGCGAAGTCTGAGGCTGGGGCTGTCTGAGGACCTGAGGCACCTGCTGGTGGCTGATGAAGAACTGAGGCAGGGGGGACGTCTGTACCTGGCCTGAGCTGGGCTCCTCCTGTTTCACCACTGCTAGTGGGCTATGTGCAGAGGCAGAGCAGTTTGAGGCGGCCCTGCCCTCTTCTTTGACCTGGGCCAGGGCCATGGGGGCTGGAGGGCTGGGCAGACCCCTCTTCTCCACCTCTAGCTGCATCTTCAGCTCCTCCACCAGCCTCTGCTCCTGCTCCAGCTTCCTCATCAGCTCCTCGATCTGACGCTCCTTCTCGTGCAGTCGCTGGTCCTTCTCTGAGGTTCTGGTCTCCATTGGGCTGTCCTCCAGGCGGCCTTGGTGGGGAGACGACCCAGAATGAGTGTGCCGAGCTGGGGAAAGAGCTCCTGGCATCCCAGCCTCCTCCATGCCCAGGCTGGAGACCTCCGAGGGCGCGGGGGACACAGGGGGTGTGGAGCTCATGCTCTCAGGCGGTGGGGCCCC